>NC_048570.1:10868522-11053522 GCF_013265735.2 Oncorhynchus mykiss
TAGAAAAAGAGAGAGGAGGAGTGGGAGAGAGAGAAAGAGAGAGGAGTGGGAGAGATAGATGTGAGGAGTGGGAGAGAGAGAGAAAGAGAGGGGAGAAGTGGGAGAGATAGAGGGGAGGAGTGGGAGAGACAGAGAAAGATAGAGGAGGAGGTGGAGAGATAGAGGGGAGGAGTGGGAGAGATAGAGAAAGATAGAGGAGGAGTGGGAGAGAGAGAGAAAGAGAGGGGAGGAGTGGGAGAGAGAGAGAGAAATAGAGAGGAGGATGGGAGAGAGAAAGAGAGGGGAGGAGTGGGAGAGAGAGGAAGAGAGAGGAGGAGTGGGAGAGAAAGAGAGGGGAGAAGTGGGAGTGAGAGAAAGAGGGGAGGAGTGGGAGAGATAGATATGAGGAGTGGGAGAGAGAGAGAAAGAGAGGGGAGAAGTGGGAGAGATAGAGGGGAGGAGTGGGAGAGACAGAGAAAGATAGAGGATGAGGTGGAGAGATAGAGGGGAGGAGTGGGAGAGATAGAGAAAGATAGAGGAGGAGTGAGAGAGAGAGAGGGGACGAGTGGGAGAGAGAGAAAGAGAGGGGAGGAGCGGGAGAGAGAGAGAGAAAGAGGGGAGGAGTGGGAGAGATAGAGAAAGAGGGAGGAGGAGTGGGAGAGAGAGAGAATGATAGAGGGGAGTGGGAGAGATAGAGAAAGAGAGGGGAGGAGTGGGAGAGAGAGAAAGAGAGGGGAGGAGTGGGAGTGATAGATATGAGGAGTGGGAGAGAGAGAGAAAGAGAGGGGAGAAGTGGGAGAGATAGAGGGGAGGAGTGGGAGAGACAGAGAAAAATAGAGGAGGAGGTGGAGAGATAGAGGGGAGGAGTGGGATAGATAGAGAAAGAGAGGGGAGGAGTGGGAGAGAGAGAAAGATAGGGGAGGAGTGGGAGAGAAAGGGAGGGGAGAATTGGGAGAGATAGAGAAAGAGAGAGGGGAGTGGGAGAGATAGAGAAAGAGAGAGGAGGAGTGGGAGAGAGAGAGAAAGAGGGAAGGAGTGGGAGAGAGAGAGAAATATAGAGGGGAGTGGGAGAGATAGAGAAAGAGAGGGGAGGAGTGGGAGAGAGAGAAAGAGGGAAGGAGTGGGAGAGAGAGAGAAAGAGAGGGTAGGAGCGGGAGTGAGAGAGAAAGAGAGGGGAGGAGCGGGAGAGAGTGGGGAGGAGTGGGAGAGAGAGAGAAAGAGAGGGGAGGAGCAGGAGAGAGAGAGAAAGAGGGGAGGAGTGGGAGAGAGAGAGAAAGAGAGGGGAGGAGCGGGAGAGAGAGTGGGGAGGAGCAGGAGAGAGAGAGAAAGAGAGGGGAGGAGCGGGAGAGAGATAGAGAGAGAGAGGGGAGGAGCGGGAGAGAGAGAGAAAGAGAGGGGAGGAGCGGGAGAGAGAGAGAGAAAGAGAGGGGATGAGTTGAAGAGATAAAGAAAGAGAGGGGGGAGTGGGAGAGAGAGAGAAAGATAGAGGAGGAGTGGGAGAGAGAGAGAGAGAGAGAGAGAGAGAGAGAGAGAGAGAGAGAGAAATATAGAGGGGAGTGGGAGAGAGAGAGAGAAAGAGAGGGGAGAAGTGGGAGAGAGAGAGAGAGAGGGGAGGAGTGGGAGAGATATAGAAAGAAAGAGGAGGAGTGGGAGAGAGAGAAAGATAGGGGAGGAGTGGGAGAGAGAGAGAGAAATAGAGAGGAGGATGGGGAGAGAGAAAGAGAGGGGAGGAGTGGGAGAGAGAGGAAGAGAGAGGAGTGGGAGAGAAAGAGAGGGGAGAAGTGGGAGTGAGAGAAAGAGGGGGGGAGTGGGAGAGATAGATATGAGGAGTGGGAGAGAGAGAGAAAGAGAGGGGAGAAGTGGGAGAGATAGAGGGGAGGAGTGGGAGAGACAGAGAAAGATACAGGAGGAGGTGGAGAGATAGAGGGGAGGAGTGGGAGAGATAGAGAAAGATAGAGGAGGAGTGAGAGAGAGAGAGGGGACGAGTGGGAGAGAGATAGAGAGAGAGAGAGGGGAGGAGCGGGAGAGAGAGAGAAAGAGAGGGGAGGAGCGGGAGAGAGAGAGAGAAAGAGAGGGGATGAGTGGAAGAGATAAAGAAAGAGAGGGGGGAGTGGGAGAGAGAGATAAAGATAGAGGAGGAGTGGGAGAGAGAGAGAGAGAGAGAGAGAGAGAGAGAGAGAGAGAGAGAGAGAGAGAGAGAGAGAGAGAGAGAGAGAGAGAAATATAGAGGGGAGTGGGAGAGAGAGAGAAAGAGAGGGGAGAAGTGGGAGAGATAGAGGGGAGGAGTGGGAGAGACAGAGAAAGATAGAGGAGGAGGTGGAGAGATAGAGGGGAGGAGTGGGAGAGATAGAGAAAGATAGAGGAGGAGTGAGAGAGAGAGAGAAAGAGAGGGGAGGAGCGGGAGAGAGAGTGGGGAGGAGCGGGAGAGAGAGAGAAAGAGAGGGGAGGAGCGGGAGAGAGAGAGAGAAAGAGGGGAGGAGTGGGAGAGATAGAGAAAGAGGGAGGAGGAGTGGGAGAGAGAGAGAGAAAGATAAAGGGGGAGTGGGAGAGATAGAGAAAGAGGGAAGGAGTGGGAGAGAGAAAGAGAGAGAGAGAAAGAGAGGGTAGGAGCGGGAGTGAGAGAGAAAGAGAGGGGAGGAGCGGGAGAGAGAGTGGGGAGGAGCAGGAGAGAGAGAGAAAGAGAGGGGAGGAGCGGGAGAGAGAGAGAGAAAGAGGGGAGGAGTGGGAGAGATAGAGAAAGAGGGAAGAGGAGTGGGAGAGAGAGAAAGATAGAGGGGGAGTGAGAGAGAGAGAAAGAGGGAAGGAGTGGGAGAGCGAGAGAAAGATAGGGGAGGAGTGGGAGAGAGAGAGAAAGGAAGGGGAGGAGTGGAAGAGATGAAGAAAGAGAGGGGAGGAGTGGGAGTGAGAGAAAGAGAGGGGAGGAGTGGGAGAGATAGATATGAGGAGTGGGAGAGATAGAGAAAGATAGAGGAGGAGTGAGAGAGAAAGAGAAAGAGAGGGGAGGAGCGGGAGAGAGAGTGGGGAGGAGCGGGAGAGAGAGAGAAAGAGAGGGGAGGAGCGGGAGAGAGAGAGAGAAAGAAGGGAGGAGTGGGAGAGATAGAGAAAGAGGGAGGAGGAGTGGGAGAGAGAGAGAAAGATAGAGGAGTGGGAGAGAGAGAAAGAGGGAAGGAGTGGGATAGAGAGAGAAAGAGAGGGGAGGAGCGGGGAGGAGCAGGAGAGAGAGAGAAAGAGAGGGGAGGAGCGGGAGAGAGAGAGAGCGAAAGAGGGGAGGAGTGGGAGAGATAGAGAAAGAGGGAGGAGGAGTGGGAGAGAGAGAGAAAGATAGAGGGGGAGTGGGAGAGAGAGAGAAAGAGAGGGGAGGAGTGGGAGAGAGAGAGAAAGGGAGGGGAGGAGTGGAAGAGATGAAGAAAGAGAGGGGAGGAGTGGGAGTGAGAGAAAGAGAGGGGAGGAGTGGGAGAGATAGATATGAGGAGTGGGAGAGACAGAGAAATATAGAGGAGGAGGTGGAGAGATAGAAGGGAGGAGTGGGAGGAGTGGGAGAGATAGAGAAAGATAGAGGAGGAGTGGGAGAGAGAGAGAAAGAGAGGGGGGGAGTGGGAGAGAGAGAGAAAGAGAGAGGAGGAGTGGGAGAGATAGAGAAAGAGAGGGGAGGAGCGGGAGAGAGATAGAGAAAGAGAGGGGAGGAGCGGGAGAGAGAGAGAAAGAGAGGGGAGGAGCGGGAGACAGAGAGAGAAAGAGAGGGGATGAGTGGAAGAGATAAAGAAAGAGAGGGGGGAGTGGGAGAGAGAGAGAAAGATAGAGGAGGAGTGGGAGAGAGAAAGATAGGGGAGGAGTGGGAGAGAGAGAGAGAGAGAGAACGATAGAGAGAGAGAGAGAGAGAGAAAGAGAGAGGAGGATGGGGGAGAGAGGAAGAGAAGGGAGGAGTGGGAGAGATAAAGACAGAGAGGGGAGGAGTGGGAGAGATGGAGAAAGAGAAGGGAGAAGTGGGAGAGATAGAGAAAGAGAGGGGAGGAGTGAGAGAGATAGAGAAAGATAGAGAAGGAGTGGGAGAGATAGAGAAAGAGAAAGAACAAAAACATATACATGATCAAATACAGATCTTAGAATCAACTATTAAAGACTACCAGAACCCACTGGATTCTCCAACTACATTGAATGAGTTACAGGACAAAATAAAAACCCTCCAACCCAAAAAGGCCTGTGGTGTTGATGGTATCCTCAATGAAATGATCAAATATACAGACAACAAATTCCAATTGGCTATACTAAAACTCTTTAACATAATACTTAGCTCTGGCATCTTCCCCAATATTTGGAACCAAGGACTGATCACCTCAATCCACAAAAGTGGAGACAAATTTGACCCCAATAACTACCGTGGAATATGTGTCAACAGTAACCTCTGATGCAGAAAATCCTCTGCATTATTATTAACAGCAGACTCGTACATTTCCTCAATGAAAACAATGTACTGAGCAAATGTCAAATTGGCTTTTTACCAAATTACCGTACAACAAACCATGTATTCACCCTGCACACCCTAATTGACAACCAAACAAACCAAAACAAAGGGAAAGTCTTCTCATGCTTTGTTGATTTCAAAAAAGCCTTCGACTCAATCTGGCATGAGGGTCTGCTATACAAACTGATGGAAAGTGGTGTTGGGGGTAAAACATACGACATTATAAAATCCATGTACACAAACAACAAGTGTGCGGTTAAAATTGGCAAAAAACACACACATTGCTTCACACAGGGTCGTGGGGTTAGACAGGGATGCAGCTTAAGCCCCACCCTCTTCAACATATATATCAACGAATTGGCACGGGCACTAGAAAAGTCTGCAGCACCCGGCCTCCCCCTGCTAGAATCCGAACTCAAATGTCTGCTGTTTGCTGATGATCTGGTGCTTCTGTCACCACCAAGGAGGGCCTACAGCAGCACCTAGATCTTATGCACAGATTCTGTCAGACCTGGGCCCTGACAGTAAATCTCAGTAAGACCAAAATAATGGTGTTCCAAAAAAGGTCCAGTCACCAGGACCACAAATACAAATTCCATCTAGACACTGTTGCCCTAGAGCACACAAAAAACTATACATACCTTGGCCTAAACATCAGCGCCACAGGTAACTTCCACAAAGCTGTGAACGATCTGAGAGACAAGGCAAGAAGGGCATTCTATGCCATCAAAAGAAACATAAATTTCAACATACCAATTAGGATTTAGCTAAAAATACTTGAATCAGTCATAGAGCCCATTGCCCTTTATGGTTGTGAGGTCTGGGGTCCGCTCACCAACCAAGACTTCACAAAATGGGACAAACACCATATTGAGACTATGCACGCAGAATTCTGCAAAAATATCCTCCGTGTACAACGTAGAACACCAAATAATGCATGCAGAGCAGAATTAGGCCGATACCCACTAATTATCAAAATCCAGAAAAGAGCCGTTAAATTCTACAACCACCTAAAAGGAAGTGATTCACAAACCTTTCATAACAAAGCCATCACCTACAGAGAGATGAACCTGGAGAAGAGTCCCCTAAGCAAGCTGGTCCTGGGGCTCTGTTCACAAACACAAACACACCCTACAGAGCCCCAGGACAACAGCACAATTAGACCCAACCAAATCATGAGAAAACAAAAAGATAATTACTTAACACATTGGAAAAAATTAACAAAAAAACTGAGCAAACTAGAATGCTATTTGGCCCTAAACAGAGACTACACAGCGGCAGAATACCTGACCACTGTGACTGACCCAAAATTAAGGAAAGCTTTGACTATGTACAGACTCAGTGAGCATAGCCTTGCTATTGAGAAAGGCCGTCGTAGGCAGACATGGCTCTCAAGAGAAGACAGGCTATGTGCCCACTGCCCACAAAATGAGGTGGAAACTGAGCTGCACTTCCTAACCTCCTGCCCAATGTATGACCATATTAGAGAGACATATTTCCCTCAGATTACACAGATCCACAAAGAATTCGAAAACAAATCCAATTTTGAAAAACTCCCATATCTACTGGGTGAAATTCCACAGTGTGCCATCACAGCAGCAAGATTTGTGACCTGTTGCCACGAGAAAAGGGCAACCAGTGAAGAACAAACACCATTGTAAATACAACCCATATTTATGCTTATTTATTTTATCTTGTGTCCTTTAACCATTTGTACATTGTTAAAACACTGTATATATATATAATATGACATTTGTAATGTCTTTACTGTTTTGAAACCTTTGTATGTGTAATGTTTACTGTTAATTTTTGTTTATTTTTCACTTTATATATTCACTTTGTATGTTGTCTACCTCACTTGCTTTGGCAATGTTAACACATGTTTCCCATGCCAATAAAGCCCTTGAATTGAATTGAATTGAAAGAGAAGGGTGGAGTGGGAGAGATAGAGAAAGATAGAGGAGGAGTGGGAGAGAGAGAGAAAGAGGGGAGGAGTGGGAGAGATAGAGAAATAGAGAGAAGGAGTTGGAGAGATAGAGGGGAGGAGTGGGTGAGAGAGAGAAAGAGAGAGGAGGAGTGGGAGAGAGAGAGAAAGAGAGGGGAAGAGTGGGAGAGTGAGAGAAAGTGAGGGGAGGAGTGGGAGAGATATAGAAAGAGAGAGGAGGAGTGGGAGAGAGAGAAAGAGAGATAGAGAGGGAGAAAGAGAGAGGAGGATGGGGGAGAGAGGAAGAGAAGGGAGGAGTGGGAGAGATAGAGAAAGAGAAGGGAGGAGTGGGAGAGATAGAGAAAGAGAGGGGAGGAGTGGGAGAGATAGAGAAAGATAGAGGAGGAGTGGGAGAGAGAGAGAGAAAGAGGGGAGGAGTGGGAGAGAGAGAGAAAGAGAGAAGGAGTTGGAGAGATAGAGGGGAGGAGTGGGAGAGAGAGAAAGAGAGGGGAGGAGTGGGAGAGAGAGAGAGAAAGAGGGGAGGAGTGTGAGAGAGAAAGAGAGAGGTGTGGGAGAGAGAGAAAGAGAGGGGAGGAGTGGGAGAGAGAGAGAAAGAGAGAGGAGTGGGAGATAGAGAGAAAGAGGGGAGGAGTGGAAGAGAGAAAGAGAGAGGAGGTGTGGGAGAGAGAGAAAGAGAGGGGAGGAGTGGGAGAGAGAGAGAAAGAGAGAACAGTGGGAGATAGAGAGAAAGAGAGAGGAGTGGGAGATAGAGAGAAAGAGGGGAGGAGTGGGAGATAGATAGAAAGAGGGGGGAGTGAGAAAGAGAGGGGAGGAGTGGAAGAGATAAAGAAAGAGAGGGGAGGAGTGGGAGAGAGAGAGAAAGAGAGAGGTGTGGGAGATAGAGAGAAAGAAGGGAGTAGTTGGAGGGAGAGAAAGATTCAGAGAGCGAGAGAGAGTAGGTAAGAGAGATAATTTCATGACATTTATTGTTGTGCTGCCACCTGACATGGCGGTTCACAGTTTGACGAACAGGGACACAGACATGTCAATAAACTCAGAAACAGCTTATTGGAGACCACATTCCACCATTCCCCATTCATATGGACAGTATTTGGTATACAGTATACTACTAAATCATAGTATTACACATTCACTTTTATCACAGCACATTTGCTCCTGTAGAACATTTTTGTAATCGACAGAATTAGCATTGAGTTAGACCTGTGTAGTACATTTGTCACTGTAGCAGTGAGGTGGGCAGCTGTCTCACTGAAGAGGTACATATTGTAATGAATCATAGTCAGAGAGCTGACTGGCTGCTCATCTCTCTCTCTCTCCCTCCCTTTCTTCCTATCCTCTCTCTCTCTCCTTTTCTCCCTACCCCCCTCTCTATCTCACCCTCCCTCCCTCCCTATCCTCTCTCTCTCTCTCTCCTTTTCTCCCTACCCCCCTCTCTATCTCACCCTCCCTCCCTCCCTATCCCCTCTCTCTCTCTCTCCCTTTCTCCCTATCATCTCTCCCTACCTCCCTTTCTCCCTACCCACCCCCTATTTCTCAGCTAGGAGGGCAGGCCTTCATTAAACCCATTCTGCAGCTGGGTCACTGGCGGAATGCACAATCCAACTCCCACCAAACATGAGTTCAAAGGTACCTTCCAAAACGTGGCACTGATTCAGAAATTGCGGGGAAAAGTAGTGTTTTGGTCTCTGAATAAATTGGTTCCGTGGTACACCAATGGCGACTACGTACTTCTATAACGTTATAGTGTTGCTTTGCATATACCGTGCCTTCAGAGATCATTCACACCCCTTGGAGTTTTCCACATTTTGTTTTGTTCGAGCCTGAAATTGGATTAAATTGAGATGTTTGGTCACTGGCCTAAACACAATACCCCATAACGACAAAGTGGAATTAAGTTTTTAGAAATGTTTACAAATTAATACAAAATGAAAATCTGAAATGTCTTGAGTCAATAAGTACTCAACTCCTTTATTACGCCAAGGCTAAATAAGTTCAGGAGTAAAACTGTGCTTAACAAGTCACATAATAAGTTGCATGGACTCTGTGTGCAATGATAGTGTTTATCATGATTTTTGAATGACTACTTCATCTCTGTACCCTACACGTTCAATTATTTCTAAGGTCCCACAGTTGAACAGTGATTAGAAATGGAATACAGCTTAGCACAGGAAAACTCCTAGAGGAAAAGCAGGTTCAGTCTGCTTTCCAACAGACACCGGGAGACAAATTCACCTTTTAGCAGGACAACAACCTAAAACACAAGGCCAAATATACACTGGAATTACAATCAACGTTCCTGAGTGGCCTACTGTAGTTACAGTTTGACTTCAATCTGGTTGAAAAGCTAAGGCAAGACTTAAAAATGGCTGTCTAGCAATGATCAACAACAAACTTGACAGAGATTGAATAATTATTTAAATAATAATGTACGCTTATTGTAAAATCCAGGTGTTTAAAGCTCTTAGAGACCTAGAAAGACACATCTGTAATCGCTGCCAAAATTGATTCGACCATGTATTGACTCAGGGGTGTGAATATTCATTTTCAATAAATGTACAAACATTTCTGATAAAATGTGTTCACGTTGTCATTATAGGGTGTTATGTGTAGATGGGTGAGATTTTAAAATTTATTTAATCAATTTAGAATTCAGGCTGTAACACAACAAAATGTGGAAAAAGTCAAGGGCTGTGAAACTGTTTGACGCCACTGTAAGTCTATATGGTGTACATTAGTTGACTAATAATGTAGTTGATGTGAACAAATGATGACATTGCCTCATTGTCATTGTCATCATTAAACAATTAACAGAGGAATTGCACCTCATTAGATGCTGGGCTGAGTCGATGGTGTAAGGTGTTAGGGAGTATATACACAGCACCAACCAACACAGAGGGACAGGAAAAACAGCCGGATGACTTGACAAACGATCCAGTTCCCGGATGACATCATCAGTCGGGGTCAAAAGTTCAGAGGGTGAGAGTTGGCCTGGAGAGATGCCCATGCGGAGGACGAGGGAGAGGAGAACATGCAGGAAGTGTCTACGTATAGGCCCCTGTGTCGCCACGGTTTTCAGAGAGGGCTGGGGGGCGGAGCTCGGACTCCACACACCAGCTTGTCTCTTTATTTCGGGAAACGTTTTATGACACATGGAGGGAGGAATACCCAGAGGTCCCTGCTGATGCACACGCCATTTCGGTCGACAGCTGGGCTGCTGCTGTTTACAACGTGACTGTGTATGGGTGAGGAGGGAGGGAGGGAGGGAGGGAGGGAGGGAGGGAGGGAGGGAGACGGATATGGAATAGCGAGGAACTAAAAGAGTGTTGCTAATGTGAGTTCTTCATGACCATTACAACTCAATAAAGAAGTGACACTAATGCCCCAGCCGGCAACACGCCAGGCTGCCACTTCTGCCATTGTTGTTATTGTCACCCTGGTTTACATTATGAGACTACAGGAGAATAATACAGCCTGGGAAAATGAACAGATATGTATTGGTTAGAGGCACTTTCAATCAGTGAGAAAATACACAGGCGTAATTACAATCCACATTAGCGTCTTCATTATCGTTAGTATTGAGAGAGGGGGTTGCGGCGGTCTAGGTCTATACACTCTATATGCTACGAGTCACAGTTCCACAGCGAAGAGAATGTCTGGGGATCATCCAGTTAACCTTGGTGCTGGCTAATTTAATCCCAATCTAGTTATAATATATATATATATATATGTATGGATTTACTCTACACAGCAATGTTGTCCCAATATCTCAGAAATGATTATTTCCCACAATTATATCAGAAATGGGCATTGCCATGTAAAGTCCTGAGGCAAACTCCTGTGGTGTATCAACTAGGAACCAAAAAATAGCAAATGGACGAAACCTGAATTTGTCCAACAAGAAATGCTTGTTATAGAGTTTCTAAATGTACTCACTCCAAATACACGCCAATCGCCAAATGCTAACGCCGATCCACTGAGGCAAAAAGGACAAAAAAATGTAACTGTGCATTTTCTATATTAGTGGGTTAGGGTTGGGTTAGGGTCGGGTTAGGGTCGGGTTAGGGTCGGGTTAGGGTCGGGTGGGGAGCTCAGATTTTCACTTTATCACATATAGTCAAACAGTTGTGGATGGGTTAGGAGTAATTGTATGTGTGTGTGTATCTGTCTGTGCTACATGCAGATTGAGTGAGGTACAGGTCTCAGGCTGCCTCCATCAATCCCAGAGTAGCTGCAATATCTCTTCTGTGTCTGACGCTTCACAACACACCTGCAATACAAAGGCTGCCTCGCACCATAAATCTCCCTCAGAAAATACATTTTCATAATTTTCCCTCTGAAAATAAATGGCTCCCTGTAAATCTGAAAGGCTAAGCAGTGGAAGTGTTTAGGCTGAGATTTGAGGCTCTTGGCACATATTATTATTATTATTGTTATTATTATTATTATTATTATTATTATTGTTATTATTATTATTATTATTGTTATTATTGTTATTGTTATTATTATTATTGTTGTTGTTATTATTATTGTTATTATTATTATTGTTATTGTTGTTGTTGTTATAATTATCATTATCATTATTATTATTATTATTATTGTTATTATTATTATTATTGTTATTATTATTATTATTGTTATTATTATTATTATTGTTATTATTATTGTTGTTGTTGTTATAATTATCATTATTATTATTATTGTTGTTATTATTATTATTATTATTTGAGGCTCGTGGCACATATTATTATTATTATTATTTGGGGCAGCAAGTAGCCTAGTTGTTAGAGCATTGGGCCAGTAACCGAAAGGTTGCTGGATTGAATCCCCGAGCTGAAAAGGTACAAATCTGTCGTTCTGCCCCTGAACAAGGCAGTTAACCCACTGTTCCCCGGTAGACGTCATTGTAAATAAGAATTTGTTCTTAACTGACTTGCCTAGTTAAATAGAGATTAAAAATATATATATCCACTGCTCAAAAAAATAAAGGGAACACTTAAACAACACAATGTAACTCCAAGTCAATCACACTTTTGTGAAATTGTTGGAGAACGTTCTGTCCAGGAGTTGGCGGATGCTTTAGTCCAGGTCTGGGAGGAGATCCCTCAGGAGACCATCCGCCACCTCATCAGGAGCATGCCCAGGCGTTGTAGGGAGGTCATACAGGCACGTGGAGGCCACACACACTACTGAGCCTCAATTTGACTTGTTTTAAGAACATTACATCAAAGTTGGATCAGCCTGTAGTGTGGTTTTCCACTTTAATTTTGAGTGACTCCAAATCCAGACCTCCATGGGTTGATAATTTGATAATTTTTGTGTGATTTTGTTGTCAGCACATTCAACTATGTAAAGAAAAAAGTATTTAATAAGAATATTTCATTCCTTCAGATCTAGGATGTGTTATTTTAGTGTTCCCTTTATTTTTTTGAGCAGTGTATATATTATTTGAGGCTCAAGGCACAGCTGCTCACCAGGAACTGGTGACTATTTAGAAAATACCTTCCCAAAGGGTTATATATAAATTCAGAATGCTTTATTCAATTGTACTAAAAATAAAATCAACGTAATTTTTTTTACTGTAAATGATGTTGCGATTTAAATACACTTTAAATATAGTTGGATTTGATTTGATCATACCAGGTACAGTGAGGGAAAAAAGTATTTGATCCCCTGATGATTTTGCATGTTTGCCCACTGACAAAGAAATGATCGGTCTATAATTTTAATGGTAGGTTTATTTGAACAGTGAGAGACAGAAATCTTTCTCATTGAGAGGGGTTCAAATACTTATTTCCCTCATTAAAATGCAAATCAATTTATAACATTTGACATGCGTTTTTCCAGATTTTTTTGTTGTTATTCTGTCTCTCACTGTTGAAATAAACCTAGCATTAAAATTATAGGCTGATCATTTCTTTGTCAGTGGGCAAACGTACAAGATCAGCAGGGGATCAAATACTTTCTTCCCTCACTGTATGTTGGAATTGTCAACCTGGCACCATTCACATGGATCACCAGATGCTCTGATGAACATTCTGTTTCTGTATGGATAACTGAGATGCTTACAATAATTATAATATAGGATGAACTTTAATGTCCCAGAGTCTTAGACACACAGTACTGTTGTACACAAAATAAACACTGTACATTACTGCCAATAAGTGTACATTTGTCATAACTTATGATCTCTCTCAGTAAAATCAAGCTCTATAAATATTAAAACAGCAAACACTGTACGGACTAGCTACCTTGGATCATTTCAAATTTTTCTGTAAATATTTTGTAAATAATCAAGAACGGCTAAAAAGCTAAATATAGTTTCTGCCTAATACGTTGGTACACTCACAGAACTGGATCAGAAGGGATACATGTACAGCACAACTCTATTCCTTATATAGTCCACTGCTTTAGGACAAAGGGCATAAAGGGAGCCCCATAGGGCTCTGATAATGCACTATGTAGGGAATAGGGAGCCATTGGGGATGCAGACTTTGGGGGTCGGCTTCCTCTCTACCCACCATCAACAACATTGGGCCTACTTAATCATGTGGCCACTCCAGTTTAGCTGTGTTATCGATCCCTGCACATGTTCTCTGCTCGAGGTATCTGGACGCGTTACACAGTGGCTCCAACATCCACCTGGGAATTCACCTGCACCTTGTTTTAACCTGTTTTCCCAGAGTAGCTGTAGCCAGCATCATAGCCTAGGCCTAGGAGGCTTGGTAATACGCAGTCCTGTTGGGAAATGTCCTACTCTAACAGATGAAGTTGCGAGCCCTGTAGAATAGACTAGAGCCCAGTCCCCAGATCTCTTTGTGCTTTTGCCTACTCCATTGACAGGCCAAACAGTCTGGCAATTCGGTATTCTCTAAATATGAACATTATATCATTAATGAGCTGGAGGAGAAAGAGGATTTTAGCCTGATTCAATAACCACTACAGCTACCCTTCAATCACACATTTGGTGATTGTTTATTTGTTTTGTTCCACATATCGTATTTGGCATGACAATTCCATAAGGAGATGACAAAAGAACCCAGGCTAGATAGAGTGATAAACTCTGATCTGGAACCCAGGCTAGTTAGACTTATAAACTCTGATAGGAGCGACACCTCTGTGAACTCTCAAAGCCCAAATCCCCCGGTACACAGACACAGAACTCCTATCGTTTTCTGTCTTCAGATTGCACCACTAGACCTAAACAAAATAGAGGAGTGGGCAACCCAATTCAATTTATACATACACACTGTATTATCCCCAATTTACACATACACAATCCAGAGTCCCCAAAGCCAGATGAAGACAAGGCTTAAAGACTGGTACGGTTAATACCTTGGATAGGAGCATCTTCTGGTGAATGGGGCGGGCAGCCGCAGAGAGTCGTTATAGCACTACACAACGCCACAGTGCAACTGGCATTGTGTGACCCGAAATGGTTCTGAAGGATGTTCTTCTGGGAGCCACACTTATTTAGCCAGCCTTGATGCTTTTAACCTGGTGCAGTGGACCATGGGAGATAAGCTCCATAGGGACAGACGGGGGAGGTGGAGATGAAGCTGCCTCCCTCCCACACACAGGACCGGACAGACGGATCTACACACTTACACATCTAGTGATAAACAATCCCTATCTCTCTGCCTCGCTCTCTCTTTCTCTCTCAGGCACAAACACACATAAAAACACATACACACAGACACACACTCTCCCTCCCTCCCTCCCTCCCTCCCTCCCTCCCTCCCTCCCTCCCTCCCTCCCTCCCTCCCTCCCTCAAACAGTATGTACACATA
This sequence comes from Oncorhynchus mykiss, assembly GCF_013265735.2. Taxonomy (NCBI): domain Eukaryota; kingdom Metazoa; phylum Chordata; class Actinopteri; order Salmoniformes; family Salmonidae; genus Oncorhynchus; species Oncorhynchus mykiss. The sequence goes on from NC_048570.1 coordinate 10,882,696, forward strand.
TAATCCAGTGTAATGAAGGTGGATGGAGATGGTGGGGAACATTAACTATGTTGGTGCATTGACTCTGGTCCTCCAGAATGCAGGGAGTTCAGGCCGTTATCCATTAGCATGCTAATGTATGCCAAGCTGCGAGTCCATCAGATCTCCATCACACATCTTCATACATCATTGAATCCGTCCCTATGAATATTAGCTATAGTGCATCCCTCCCCACTTCCTACTCTCTGCACCCCCCTTCTCAGCATACCTGGGTTCACATACTATTCAACATTTTTCAAATACTTTAAGAGTGTTTGCTTAAGCCTGTGAGGAGTGCCAGGTGGGCAGGGTTTGCCTCTTGAAACCTTCCCATTGGTTCCATTGCAAAAGGCAAACTCAATCGAGCACAGATACAGTATTATCTCTCTTCCCATAACACCACCGTCGGCCGATCCTTACCGTATTCCTGGTCGTAGAAGATGATGAACTTCTGCCAGCTGTACTCGCTGACCACTTGGAGGATGACGTCGTTGAGGTAGACGGGCGGGCGAACGAAGAGGGTGTAGTCGTCCTGGCGACCGCGGCTGACGAGGGGACAGCTGGAGCGAGGGGTGCCGGCGGGGGCACGCTGGATGAACAGGTGCGGGATGTGCATGGCGTCCGCCAGCGTCTGCAGGGAGCCCGCCGACATACAGCCAACTGAGCTAATAAGAGCCAGGATCCCCCTGTTCATCAACTCACAGGCTGCACAGTGGGAGATAGAGAGGGAGGTGGGGGGAAGAGGGGGGAAGGAGGGAGGGATTAGGGGAAGAAAGAGAGAGAGAGAAAGAGAGAGAGAAAGAGACAGAGAGAGAGACAGAGAGAGAGAGAGAGAGAGAGAGAGAGAGAAAGAGACAGAGAGAGAGAGAGAGAGAGGGAGAGGGAGAGAGACAGAGAGAGAGAGAGAGAGAGAGAGAGAGAGAGACAGAGACAGAGACAGAGAGAGAGAAAGAGACAGAGAGAGAGACAGAGGGAGAGAGAGAGAAAGAGAGAGGGAGAGAGGGCGAGTTATTTAAAGTTCTCAAACTGAGTAAGATAAAAGGGTATAGTTATGGACATACAGTAATGACATATACACACTGTGCCACTCTTTTCTTGGAGGAATCTGGATTATTACTGTATGATAAAGTTGTTAGCTTAAATCAGGAGCCAGCAGCAAAAGCAGGGGCTGATATATGATTCTTCTATCATTTGAATTACCGTGCTGGAACAGTGTGAATATCATTCCTTCCACTTCATTTAGAGATTCCTTTAAAAGCGATATTTTTAGAGACTGTGTGAATTCTGTGGCTATGACCAGGCAAGTCATTACTGGGACACAGACTGACACAACCGGAGTAGCTATGTATGTACTGTATGTATGTACTGTATGTATGTACTGTATGTATGTATGTACTCTATGTATGTATGTACTGTATGTATGTACTGTATGTATGTACTCTATGTATGTATGTACTGTATGTATGTACTGTATGTATGTACTCTATGTATGTATGTACTGTATGTATGTACTGTATGTATGTACTGTATGTATGTACTGTAAGTATGTATGTACTGTATGTATGTACTGTATGTATGTATGTACTGTATGTATGTACTCTATGTATGTATGTACTGTATGTATGTACTGTATGTATGTACTCTATGTATGTATGTACTGTATGTATGTACTGTATGTATGTACTCTATGTATGTATGTACTGTATGTATGTACTGTAAGTATGTATGTACTGTATGTATGTACTGTAAGTATGTATGTACTGTATGTATGTATGTACTGTATGTATGTACTGTATGTATGTACTGTATGTATGTACTGTATGTATGTACTGTATGTATGTACTGTATGTACTGTATGTATGTATGTACTGTATGTATGTACTGTATGTACGAATGCACGCATATAAGCACACAGACACACACAACACAAACACACACCCAGAGAGCCACACACACACATCTACCCTCCTAGTTCTGGGCTGTGTAGCAAGGCCAACAACACCCCACCCACAACCACACACATATCTTTCCACCTACTCACATACGCACACACACACACACAATTAAACACCCACGCCAACAGGAAGCATCTGTGACAACACCAGTGTCCCTGTGCATCACAGCCTCCTCTCATCTCAAAGGAATTCGACTCCACGCGGTGTGTATACTCGGCTGAATCAGGCTATTTTAAAAGCGTACCTCTAAGGCCGTGTAGCCTGGCCAACAACACCCTACCTCCAACCTCTCCTTCACTCCTCCCTTCGTCCCCCACCCCCTCACCACATTGGCCTGCCTGCCCACTCGTCCCTAGCACCAGCTCACTCCCCAGGATGCACGCTGACACTAGACACCAACATTCATCTCACTTCTAACGCTGGTTTTCTTGTCACAGAGTTGGGAAGGTGAAACATGGAGTGGCTAGTGGAGCTGTGATGCAGAGTAATTTGCCAACTCTGACAGATAAATAGAAGTGTCAAGTAAGGGTGTGCTAGAATAGAGGAGGCAGGAATAATGCTGCTAAGAAAACCTGAACGAAAAAAGGAGAGAGAGAGAGCGAAAGAGAGCTAGAGAGAGAAAGAAAGAGAGAGAGGATAGAGAGAGAGAAAGACAGAGAAAAAAAGAGATAGAGAGGGAGCGAGAGAGAGCTAGAGAGAGAGCTAGAGAGAGAGCAAGAGAGCGAGAGAGAGAGCTAGAGAGAGAGCTAGAGAGAGAGCTAGAGAGAGAGCGAGAGAGAGAGCTAGAGAGAGAGCTAGAGAGAGAGCTAGAGAGAGAGCGAGAGAGTGAGAGATAACACAAACTCCCAACAGCAGCACTGCCATTGGAGGAGCAAGGATCTCTCTCTCTCTTTCTCTCTCTCTCTCTCTCTCTCTCTCTCTCTCTCGGTCTTTCTGCCTCTCTCTCTAGTTTTCTCTCTCTTACTAAGGCGCAAGGCACCAAGGTTAACACAGCCGACACATTTCTTATTAATCATCTTATGTGACTAGAAAAGTGATGATGTGGTGTAAAACTTCACAAAAAGTTACCCAACATTTTCATAAACTTAAGAGTTGAAATACTCTTGAAGGCTGCACTTTATAAACTCAGCCTTGAATAATGAATCAATCTTACAATATATAATTACTTGTAAACTGGGCGGTTCAAGCTCTGAATGCTGATTGGCTGACAGCTGTGGTATATCAGACTGTATACCACAGGTATGACAAAACATTTATTTTTACTGCTTTAGTTACATTGGTAACCAGTTTATTATAGCAATAAGGCAAATCAAATCCAAATTTGTTTGTCACATGCGCTGAATACAACGGTGAAATGCACCTCAGGGGTTTGTGTTATATGGGCAATATACCACGGCTAGGGGCTGTATCCAGGCACTCAGCGTTGTGTTGTGTTTAAGAACAGCCCTTAGCCATGGTATATTAGCCATATTCCACACGCCCTCGTGCCTATTTGGGTAAGTATAAAACAGACTATGTGGCTTTGTCAGTATTGAATTGGTAATGGCATCAATGACACATAATTTTTTTCCTTTTAAGGGGCAATCTATGATTGGTACATTAATGACACTATGGCTATAAAATGATTACTACTGCCTTAAAGAGTATTTCTCTGATGGATTAATGGACATAATGGACTAAATGCAGTCTTTTTTCATCTGAATATGCTTTGCTAACAGAGTTCGTTAACATGTAGGGCGATCACTCAACCAGCCTCGCTTAGTGGCGTCATGGCTTCAGTGGAGGATAGCCAGGCTAATCGTCATGGCTTCGGTGGAGGATAGCCAGGCTAATCGTCATGGCTTCGGTGGGGGATAGCCAGGCTAATCGTCATGGCTTCGGTGGAGGATAGCCAGGCTAATCATCATGGCTTCGGCGGAGGATAGCCAGGCTAATCGTCATGGCTTCGGCGGAGGATAGCCAGGCTAATCGCCATGGCTTCGTTGGAGGATAGCCAGGTTAATCGTCATGGCTTCGGCAGAGGCTAATCTGCACTTATTGAGACACTTTGGAGAATTAGCACCCTCATCTCTCACATCAAACCCTTAAGTCAGCAGGGGTCTCAAATATTTTCTCATTAGCGTACGTTAACTCCTTAACCGTGGCTTGGCGCAACCCCGACCACCTTGTTACATCATTGAAACGTGCGAGACATAGTGCGGCAGAACGAAATACAACAACTGTACTGGTACCAGGTAACAAAAGAGAAAAAGCTCAAGGTTGCAATGGACAACACACAACAACCTTGAATCATGACTTCAGAGTACAGTTCACTTGAGTCCCAGGAGTAGCATGGCCAGTTAACCAGCCAGGGTTTGTTCCAACTAGGTGTGTGTGTGTGTGTGTGTGTGTGTGTGTGTGTGTGTGTGTGTGTGTGTGTGTGTGTGTGTGTGTGTGTGTGTGTGTGTGTGTATGTGTGTGTGTGTGTGTGGTGTGTGTGTGTGTGTTTGTGTGTGTATGTGTGGTGTGTGTGTGTGTGTGTGTGTGTGTGTGTGTGTGTGTGTGTGTGTGTGTGTGTGTGTGTGTATATAGCCCTGCCTAATGCTGCAGTCACATGAGAGTGGGAGTGAAGTGACTGCAGACTGTTCTACAGAAAGGCCCCATTTACTCCAGACAGGGGAACATGAGAGAGCTCAATAACATGCTCTGCTGCAGACAGAGCTCTCCACCTCGCTCACTGTCAACTCACCTACCCAATACACTTACTACCATACAGTATGGGGGAGTGAGTGTGTGTGTGTGTGTGTGTGTGTGTGTGTGTGTGCACGCACCTGTAAGTGTAAGTGTGAATGTGTGTATTTCTGTGTGTGCGTTACCTGAATGCCTGCACATACGTCAGGATGTTTCTCTTTGTGTGTCTGTGTTAATTTGTTTGCTGCTGTTGGCCCTCCTATCTGTCTGTCTGTCTGTCTGTCTGTCTGTCTGTCTGTCGCTCTTGCAGTGCATGCTGGATGTTTTTGAGTTTGAGTGTTTGGTGTGGCGGGCTCTGTCTTAACTTATTTTATTGATTCTGTCCTTGGTCTTTCATTTCAAATTGTATTTTCTATGTTGGAGGGTTAATGCACTATTTGTTTTAACGGTACCCACTGTTATTTAGGGAGGAAGAGGACAGAGTCTAGTCATGCTATAGATGGTGGTGTAGGTGAGGCTGTGTCTAGTCCTGCTATGGATGGTGGTGTAGATGAGGCTGGGACTAGTCATGCTAAGGATGGTGGTGTAGATGAGGCTGGGTCTAGTCAGGTTATTGATGGTGGTGTAGATGAGGCTGGGTCTAGTCATGCTATGGATGATGGTGTACATGAGGCTGGGTCTAGTCATATCATGGATGGTGGTGTAGCTGAAGCTGGATCTAGTCAGGTTATGCTAGTGGATGAGGAGAGTATAGTGGGGAAGCGTAAGCGACTGGGGGGGGGGGTTGAGGACGGTGTCATGCGGAAGAGGAAAAAGGGGGAGGAGAAAGGAGTTAGGATGGGAGAGGCTGGTGTGGTAATAGGCACTAAAGAACCTTTGCCTGGTGTTTGGGGCGGAGGCCCCCGGAGGCATTTTGAGCTTTGCTATTGGTCTCTTTCTTTGCTGGCTTTTCTCCCACTTATGGAGACTCTTTGGGTAGGATCGCTTAATATAAATGGCACCAGAGATGTGGGAAATAGGAGTGTGTTTGGTGAATACAGTTGAAGTCGAAAGTTTAAATACACTTAGGTTGGAGTTATTAAAACTCATTTTTCAACAACTTGTTAACAAACTATAGTTTTGGCAAGTTGGATAGAACATCTACTTTGTGCATGACACAAGTCATTTTTGCTTGACATCATGGGAAAATCAAAAGAAATCAGCCAAGACTTCAGAAAAAAATTGAGACCTCTACAAGTCTGGTTCATCCTTGAGAGCAATTTCCAAATGCCTGAAGGTACCACGTTCATCTGTACAAATAATAGTACGCAAGTATAAACACCATGGGACCACGCAGCCGTCATACCGCTCAGGAAGGAAACAAAAATATAATTGTTTGGCCATAATGACCATCGTTAAGTTTGGAGGACAAATGGGGAGGCTTGCAAGTCGAAGAACACCATCCCAACCATGAAGCACGGGGTGGCAGCATCATGTTGTGGGGGTGCTTTGCTGCAGGAGGGACTGGTGCACTTCACAAAATAGATGGCATCACGAGGGAGGAAAATTATGTGGATATATTGAAGCAACATCTCAAGACATCAGTCAGGAAGTTAAAGCTTGGTCGCAAATGGGTCTTCCAAATGGACAATAACCCCAAGCATACTTCCAAAGTTCTGGCAAAACAAAGTCAACGTATTGGAGTGGCCATCACAAAGCACTGACCTCAATCCTATAGAACATTTGTGGGCAGAACTGAAAAAGCATGTTCGAGCAAGGAGGCCTACAAACATGACTTAGTTACACCAGCTCTGTCAGGAGGAATGGGACAAAATTCACCCAACGTATTGTGGGAAGCTTGTGGAAGGCTACCCAAAATGTTTGACCCAAGTTAAACAATTTAAAGGCAATGCTACCAAATACTAATTGAGTGTGTAAACTTTTGACCTACTGGGAATGTGATGAAATGAATAAAAGCTGAAATAAATGTTTCTCTCTACTATTATTCTGATATGTCACATTCTTAAAATAAAGTGGTGATCCTAACTGACCTGAGACAGGGAATGTTTACTTTGCTTAAATGTCAGGAATTGTGAAAAACTGAGTTCAAATGTATTTGGCTAAGGTGTATGTAAACTTCGCGACCTTAACTGTATAGGACAGGTAATCAAGGAGGTGTTGGAGTCCAGTTGAGTGTCATTATGCGCTGATGCGCATAACGATGGTGACAGGTTTGCGCCATAACGAGCAGCATGGTGACCTAGAGGTCGGAGAGGGAGCACACGTGACAGCTAGGTTCTCCATGCTCAAGGAGATGGATTCTCCCAGCTCCTCTTCTTTGGTTCGGAAATACAGTGGTGAAACCAAGGGTATGTATTGTCTACGGCCTTCGGATGGGCGTCTGACCTCTGTGGTGGGGGAGATGCGGGAGTGGACTGCAGAGTTTTATACTGATTTGTATAAGGCAGAAGTGTGTGATCCTATGGGTGCTCAGGTTTTGTTTGCAGAACTAAGCTCTCTTTGGCACAGAGGGATGAATTGGACATTCCCCTGTTGTCCCATGAACTGGCAGAGGCCGTAACCCAGATGTTCCCCGGCCGTGCACCGGGGGTCGATGGACTCCCAGTGGAGTTTTATAAAGAATTCTGGGGAATAATTGGACTGGATTTATTTTGCGCGTTGCATAAGTGCGTCGGGGTAGAGTTGGCGATGAGCTGGCGTCAGGCAGCAGCCCAAAAAAGGGACTTGTGTGAACTTAAGAACAGGAGGCCTGTGGCATTACTCTGTGCAGACTACGAGATATTTCCCAAGGTCCTCTCTAACAGACTGAAGTCCCATCTGGACTCTATAGTACACCAGAACAAGACATAATGTGTACCGGGACACTCAATCACGGACAACTTGTTCTTAATCAGGGACATGTTGGACTTGTCGAGAGGTTCTAACTTTGGACTGGTCTCTTTAGATCAAGAGAAGGCTTTTGATGGTGTGGACCATGAGTATCTGTTTAATGTGATGTCTGTGTTTGGATTTGGGGAAAGGATTTTGACCTGTGTGAAGATGTATGTTGTATGCTGGGGTGTCATGTATGGTCAAGGTGGGAGGGGCTCAGTAGGCCAGTCTGGGTGAGATGGGGAATTAGACAAGGTTGCCCTCTATTGAGGCAGTTATATACACTAGCCATTGAGCGTTTTTGGGGCCTGCTACAAAGGAGACTGCAGGGAGTGTGCTGGACAGACATGGGTGTGTTGACAGGCATAGCAGTGTCAGCGTACGCAGATTACATTTCTGTGATGGTCAGGATATGCAGGCATTAGAGACGAGTCTGAAGGTGTACGAGGGAGCTTCGTCAGCTAAGATAAACTGGAGCAAAAGTGGCATAGTGGAACTGGAGAGCAGGGAGGCTGCTTTCAGACTAAAGGCGGCGCAGAGACTGCTGTACCATAATGATGTCGACTGGAGGGAATCAGCATGCGCGCTGCTGATGAGAGCTGGAGGATTAGGGTTGGACCAGCAGCTGTTCCTCATGATGCTGGAGAGGCTGAGTACAGCAGGCCTCTCAGACTTTCACTCTGCATTGTTGAGGCCCTGACAGCTATTAAGGCCCACACAAGAAGGGGGTGTGGGAGGAGCCTATCTTCCACAACCCAGCCATCCCTTTGAGATCGGTTCAGTCGGCCACCCTGACGGCAGCGGGTTTACTAAGGCTGGGTGACCTGCGACTGCTGGGAGAGAAGGGGTTGATGGAGCCCTGGCCACGAACAGCTGGTTGGCATGGGTTGAACCGGGAGTCGGGCAGGGGTGTCCTTTCTGTGTTATGAGTGAAACTGTGATTCATGTGTTTTCTGTGTTTTCCAGGTCAATGCCATTAAAGTCTCTATTGGAACGTCTGTGTGAGAGGTTGGGGGTGGGTTTTACTGTTAGGATGTTTATAATGGGGTACAGGTATTCAAATAAGGAGAAGGCCAAATGTGTTTTGTTGAATTTTCTGTTTGCTCAGGCAAAGTTGGATATTTGGCTAACAAGGAGGAACAGGGTCAAAGGTGGGGAGGGGGGGAGGGGGGGTAACAGACCCTTTACTATTGTTTAATGGGATGGTCTCTGTGCGCCTTAGGGTGGAATTTGAATTCTATAAAATGATAAAAAGTGTGAAGATGTTTCAGGAGATATGGTGTGTCGGTGGGGGCTGTCTGTATAGCTGGGGAGGTGTTTCAGGAGATATGGCGTGTCGGTGGGGGGCTGTCTGTATAACTGGGGAAGATGTTTCAGGAGATATGGTGTGTCGTGGGGGGCTGTCTGTATAGCTGGGGAGGTGTTTCAGGAGATATGGTGTGTCGTGGGGGGCTGTCTGTATAGCTGGGGAAGATGTTTCAGGAGATATGGTGTGTCGGTGGGGGGCTGTCTGTATAGCTGGGGAAGATGTTTCAGGAGATATGGTGTGTCGGTGGGGGGCTGTCTGTATAGCTGGGGAAGATGTTTCAGGAGTTATGGCGTGTCGGTGGGGGGCTGTCTGTATAGCTGGGGAGGTGTTTCAGGAGGTATGGTGTGTCGTGGGGGGCTGTCTGTATAGCTGGGGAGGTGTTTCAGGAGGTATGGTGTGTCGTGGGGGGCTGTCTGTATAGCTGGGGAAGATGTTTCAGGAGATATGGTGTGTCGTGGGGGGCTGTCTGTATAGCTGGGGAAGATGTTTCAGGAGATATGGTGTGTTGGTGGGGGGCTGTCTGTATAGCTGGGGAAGATGTTTCAGGAGATATGGTGTGTCAGTGGGGGGGCTGTCTGTATAGCTGGGGAAGATGTTTCAGGAGATATGGTGTGTCGGTGGGGGGCTGTCTGTATAGCTGGGGAAGATGTTTCAGGAGATATGGTGTGTCGGTGGGGGGCTGTCTGTATAGCTGGGGAAGATGTTTCAGGAGATATGGTGTGTCGGTGGGGGCTGTTTGTATAGCTGGGGAAGATGTTTCAGGAGATATGGTGTGTTGGGGAGGGCTGTCTGTATAGCTGGGGAGGTGTTTTGGATATACGGGTGTAGAAGTGGTGAGATGTTGGTTATTTTAATGTGTGGTGTTGTATCGTAGGGTAGAGGGCAAGGTGAGTATGGTACATGTATGCAGCACTGGATATATTTTATTGTTTTATTTTAAAACTTCTTCGGGATCGGTGTCCCTTCCACGGGACAGTTGAGCTAACGTAGGCTAATGCGATTAGCATGAGGTTGTAAGTAACAAGAACATTTACCAGGACATAGACATATCTGATATTGACAGAAAGCTTACATTCTTGTTAATCTAACTGCACTGTCCAATTTACAGTAGCTATTATAGTGAAATAATACCATTCTATTGTTTGGGGAGAGTGCACCATTTTGAAGATTAAAAGTTATTCATAAACAAATTAGGCACATTTGGGCAGTCTTGATACAACATTTTGAAAAGAAATGCAATGGTTCATTGGATCAGTCTAAAACTTTAGACATGCCATCTAGTGGATTCAATCTAGCAAGCTTTTGCTTATTGGCCCAATGCTCTAACCACTAGGCTACCTGCCAAGACAAAAAGTCAAACATCTCTGTCTCTCTCCCTCTCCCTCTCCCTCTCTCCCTCTCTCCCTCTCTGTCTGTCTGTCTGTCTGTCTGTCTGTCTGTCTGTCTGTCTGTCTGTCTGTCTGTCTGTCTGTCTGTCTGTCTGTCTGTCTGTGCATAACCTGAGTGTGTTTGTTTTGTGGATTGCTCTCATTCTAAAACATTTGATTCCATCAATATTTGACAGAAACTTCACCTTACAGACACTTTGAGATGTATGCCAGCTGAAACACACTCCAGTAGGGAATTAACACTTGAATAATAGCCGCAAGGAAGTGTAATAGGTGTGGGATTCCACCCCCCTTTCCCTCCCTCCCTCCCTCCTTCCCCTTGCAGTAACACTTTACACTCGCTCTCTCGCTCTCTCCCTCTTGAAAACTGATGCTGTTGAGTACACAAGATAAATGTATCCCTGGAGATTCCAGAGCTTTCCTTTTTATAACCGAGGCTTTTGTTGCTGTCACTTTTACGAGAGAGATCTGCAACTCATTCTGTCCTTCTTCCCCGCTCGCTCTGAAAGTCAGAGATACCCTGGCCTTGTGGGATGCTACTAAAGAAGTGTTTCGCTCCTCCGCCGTCAACGCTAGTAGGGAACCGCTCGGAATGGGAGGCCATAGGTCTGACTGAGCTAACTCAGATTGAACACTGGCCGTCAGAAGAACGGACAGACTCTCTTTTTCTCCCATCCCATTGTCACTGGCCATAAATACCTTTTCATCAATTGCTCAATCCTATTTCGAAAATGGATTGTGTACATTGCCATCTAAATGCCTTGTGTGACTCTGGCTGAATTGCTCACGTCCTTGATTATTGTCACTTTGGCCTGGCAAGTCATCTCTGAATCAGTACTATTCAATCTATTTCACATTTCTCAGTTGTTATATTTTTTTAAAAGGAGGTATTACTGTGTTGCTAAAATACTGTTGACGATAGTAGTGACATCCAGCTGGTCTTCCTATCGATACAATTTGACAAATGAAAAGGAGAGGACCACGACTTTTCCCTCAGCCCAACCTACTTCTCTGCAGATGTTAGGGAACCAATATCTCTGAGGGGAGAGGCGGGCGGGGGCCCGGGGCTGGGAGAGGCGCATGAAAAAAGTTCATAAAGGGAACATGGGCGTAGGTGGTGGGATCCAACTGGTAGAAAAATCTGACAAAACACTAATTTGAGAAGCAGTAGTACAGTCAGTAAAAGTTTAAAGATAACATTTCTATCCCCTTTAAATGTAATGAAGGCGCCACATGGTGCGTGGTACAATCCTGCAGCAGAATAATAACGACAAGTAGCTCGTACACCTCCAGCAGGCTGAGGGCATGGTAAACCTGGGAGAGAGATGGGCCTCCAGCAGGCTGAGGGGCATGGTAAACCTGGGAGAGAGAAGGGCCTCCAGAAGGCTGAGGGCATGGTAAACCTGGGAGAGAGAAGGGCCTCCAGCAGGCTGAGGGCCTGGTAAACCTGGGTGAGAGAAGGGCCTCCAACAGGCTGAGGGCATGGTAAACCTGGGAGAGAGAAGGGCCTCCAGCAGGCTGAGGGCAAGGTAAACCTGGGAGAGAGATTGGCCTCCAGCAGGCTGAGGGCAAGGTAAACCTGGGAGAGAGATGGGCCTCCAGCAGGCTGAGGGGCATGGTAAACCTGGGAGAGAGAAGGGCCTCCAGCAGGCTGAGGGCATGGTAAACCTGGGAGAGAGATGGGCCTCCAGCAGGCTGAGGGCATGGTAAACCTGGGAGAGAGAAGGGCCTCCAGCGGGCTGAGGGCATGGTAAAACTGGGAGAGAGAAGGGCCTCCAGCAGGCTGAGGGCATGGTAAACCTGGGAGAGAGAAGGGCCTCCAGCAGGCTGAGGGCATGGTAAACCTGGGAGAGAGAAGGGCTTCCAGCAGGCTGAGGGCATGGTAAAACTGGGAGAGAGGAGGGCCTCCAGCAGGCTGAGGGCATGGTAAAACTGGGAGAGAGATGGGCCTCCAGCAGGCTGAGGGCATGGTAAACCTGGGAGAGAGAAGGGCTTCCAGCAGGCTGAGGGCATGGTAAAACTGGGAGAGAGAAGGGCCTCCAGCAGGCTGAGGGCATGGTAAAACTGGGAGAGAGATGGGCCTCCAGCAGGCTGAGGGTATGGTAAACCTGGGAGAGAGAAGGGCCTCCAGCAGGCTGAGGGCATGGTAAAACTGGGAGAGAGATGGGCCTCCAGCAGGCTGAGGGCATGGTAAAACTGGGAGAGAGATGGGCCTCCAGCAGGCTGAGGGCATGGTAAAACTGGGAGAGAGATGGGCCTCCAGCAGGCTGAGGGCATGGGGGTGTGTAATGAGAGAGATGGGGGTGTGTAATGAGAGCGATGGTGGTGTGTAATGAGAGAGATGGGGGTGTGTAATGAAAGAGATGGGGGGTGTAAGGATCGTACATCTCTGAAGAGACTTGAAAATAGCTGTGCAGTGATTCTCCCCATCCAACCTGACAAAGCTTGAGAGGATCTGAAGAGAAGAATGGGAGAAACTCCCCAAATACAGGTGTCCCAAGCTTGTAGGGTCATAACCAAGACGACTTGAGGCTGTAATTGCTGCGAAAGGTGCTTCAACAAAGTTCTGAGTAAAGGGCTAAATAATTTTTATAAAATCCATGTGTTCGATCTATTTGATACCAATCCACTAATTCCGCTTCGGTCATTAAAACGAGCCCGTTCTCCCCAATAAATGTGCCACCAACATACCTGTGGTATGTATCTATGCATGAGTTCAGGGAGATGAGCAGTTATGCAAATGAGTTAGTGAGACGAGGAGTTTGGACCACCCCAGTGGAATGTCTTATAGCAGCTGTGTTAATTCAATTGGTTAAGAGTGAAGTCGCCCCTAAAATGATGACTTCTGCATTTTCCTCACCAACGGTTAAGGTTAGGATTGGGGGAGAGTGAAGCTGATCCTACCTAGATCTGTACCTAGGGGGAAACGAGCCCCTCTCGTTGTGTTGTTTTACCACAGTTCTCCACTAAATCATATTTTCATCCCAGTGAATCTCTAGTGCTCCTCTGTGGGTGGAATCTGCCCATGACTCATGGAGAGACCTGGGCTCCAGATCATTCCTGATCCTCCTCCTCCTTGTCCCTCTCTCTCTTCCATTCATCTTCTTCAGCCCCAGCACCCCCCCTCCCCTCTCTTTCTCTCCCACCATCCACTCCTTCGCCCTCTCTCTCTTTCTCTCTCTTTCTCCCTCTCTCTCAGGAAGTGGAGATAAAACAACGGTGTATACAGCGCCTTGCGAAAGTATTCGGCCCCCTTGAACTTTGTGACCTTTTGCCACATTTCAGGCTTCAAACATAAATATAAAACTGTATTTTTTTGTGAAGAATCAACAACAAGTGGGACACAATCATGAAGTGGAACGACATTTATTGGATATTTCAAACTTTTTTAACAAATCAAAAACTGAAAAATTGGGGTTGCAAAATTATTCAGCCCCCTTAAGTTAATACTTTGTAGCGCCACCTTTTGCTGCGATTACAGCTGTAAGTCGCTTGGGGTATGTCTCTATCAGTTTTGCACATGGAGAGACTGAAATTTTTTCCCATTCCTCCTTGCAAAACAGCTCGAGCTCAGTGAGGTTGGATGGAGAGCATTTGTGAACAGCAGTTTTCAGTTCTTTCCACAGATTCTCAATTGGATTCAGGTCTGGACTTTGACTTGGCCATTCTAACACCTGGATATGTTTATTTTTGAACCATTCCATTGTAGATTTTGCTTTATGTTTTGGATCATTGTCTTGTTGGAAGACAAATCTCCGTCCCAGTCTCAGGTCTTTTGCAGACTCCATCAGGTTTTCTTCCAGAATGGTCCTGTATTTGGCTCCATCCATCTTCCCATCAATTTTAACCATCTTCCCTGTCCCTGCTGAAGAAAAGCAGGCCCAAACCATGATGCTGCCACCACCATGTTTGACAGTGGGGATGGTGTGTTCAGCTGTGTTGCTTTTACGCCAAACTTAACGTTTTGCATTGTTGCCAAAAAGTTCAATTTTGGTTTCATCTGACCAGAGCACCTTCTTCCACATGTTTGGTGTGTCTCCCAGGTGGCTTGTGGCAAACTTTAAACAACACTTTTTATGGATATCTTTAAGAAATGGCTTTCTTCTTGCCACTCTTCCATAAAGGCCAGATTTGTGCAATATACGACTGATTGTTGTCCTATGGACAGAGTCTCCCACCTCAGCTGTAGATCTCTGCAGTTCATCCAGAGTGATCATGGGCCTCTTGGCTGCATCTCTGATCAGTCTTCTCCTTGTATGAGCTGAAAGTTTAGAGGGACGGCCAGGTCTTGGTAGATTTGCAGTGGTCTGATACTCCTTCCATTTCAATATTATCGCTTGTGCAGTGCTCCTTGGGATGTTTAAAGCTTGGGAAATCTTTTTGTATCCAAATCCGGCTTTAAACTTCTTCACAACAGTATCTCGGACCTGCCTGGTGTGTTCCTTGTTCTTCATGATGCTCTCTGCGCTTTTAACGGACCTCTGAGACTATCACAGTGCAGGTGCATTTATACAGAGACTTGATTACACACAGGTGGATTGTTTTATCATCATTAGTCATTTAGGTCAACATTGGATCATTCAGAGATCCTCACTGAACTTCTGGAGAGAGTTTGCTGCACCAATTTTTCAGTTTTTGATTTGTTAAAAAAGTTTGAAATATCCAATAAATGTCGTTCCACTTCATGATTGTGTCCCACTTGTTGTTGATTCTTCACAAAAAAATACAGTTTTATATCTTTTTGTTTGAAGCCTGAAATGTGGCAAAAGGTTGCAAAGTTCAAGGGGGCCGAATACTTTCGCAAGGCACTGTATATGATATTTACACACATATGTCACCCGATTCAGGAAAATAGGCGTATGTTGCAAGTCACGACTTCATAGGAGCGCTGTTTGAAAGTAAAAAATATTTTTTATCAAGCTGCGTTTTTCACCAGAAATGCCTTTCTCGAACATGTGAATTTTCATGTGCCTTAATATCAAACGTGCATGCCATCTGTAAATACGAATAAAATTGTTAAATTACGAGCCTAGTTGGTTTAGACACAGAAAAATTGAGCAACCTTCCCGCTAGCCATGATTGGTTTGGATTGGTCTGCCATATAGCACGTGTCTTTCTATTGGAGCTGGTCATTATGTCTAGGTAATCATGTCAAACGCGGCATTTTTATAAATGTATCATGTAGTGAAACTGCATAAACCTAATGTCAAGTTAAAGTGTACTGTTAGTTAGCTAAAGTTAGCTAGCTGGCTCGCTAGCTAACGTTATGGGTGTGCTCTCCACTTTCTGGAGGACCAAGTTTTGAAATCAGTGGAATTCGTGTATGATAGCTAAGGAGATGGAGAAATCACCAGTCTGGATTACATTGTCAAACTAAGGGCAACCCTGCATAGCATTAGACAGGAGACTCGTCCAACCATGATGTATACTGGTAAGATAGTCTAGTTAGCTACATTTTCAGATATTACACATTTCTAATTTTACAGAAAGTGGTTTCATTTCAAGTGTACCGTTAGCGAGCTAATGTTAGCTGGCTGGGTCGCTAGCTAACGTGTATGATCTTATTCTTCGTATCTCAGACACATTTGCTTGACTAGTTATAGCCATAGAACCTGGTTGGTTAGCTACCTGCAGATTATTGCAGGGAGTAATGTCATGAGTTGTGATTATGGTCCATTGTTTAGCTAGCTAGCTATATGTCTTACAAAAGACTCCACTCTAAGTATTTTCATTTCAAGTTAGTGTACTGTTAGCTAGCTAGCTAACATTAGCTGGATGGCTCATTAACTAACGTTACGTATGAGTTGGGATTCATTGTTTACCTAGCTAGCTATCTAGCTACATATCTTTAAAAAATACTCTCGTCTTAGTGTGAGAGAGCGCAGAATAACTAATGCATTTTTGAACGCTCAACACCTCCCTCAGGGGTGCGTGCTCAGTCCCCTCCTATACTCCCTGTTCACTCATGAGTGCACGGCCAGGCACGACTCCAACACCATCATTAAGTTTGCTGATGACACAGGAGTGGTAGGCCTGATCACCGACAATGATGAGACTGCCTATAAGGAGGAGGTCAGAGACCTGGCCGTGTGGTGCCAGGACAACAACCTCTCACTCAACGTGATCAAGACAAAGGAGATGATGGTGGACTACAGGAAAAGGAGGACTGAGCACGTCCCCATTCTCATCGATTGGGCTGTAGTGGAGCAGGTTGAGAGCTTCAAGTTCCTTGGTGTCCACATCAACAACAAACTAGAATTGTCCAAACACACCAAGACAGTCATGAAGAGGGCACGACAAAACCTATTCCCCCTCAGGAGACTGCATGGGTCCTCAGATCCTCAAAAGGTTTGTAAGAATATGTTGAAGATAAATACACAACGCAGAGACAGAGTACGAGAGGTCAAGAGGTCGAGAAGTCAATAGAGTACTAACGATCAATGGAAAAAGTGTTTTTCTGTAATAGGGAATTATTGAACAATGGTTCAGAGACATGAGAGGAATATGTCTTCTGAAATAGGATGCTTGTTATTTGGCCATTGTCTAATTGTATTGCAAGGAATACTAATTGGTCAACCACAGGCTAGGGCTGGGTTATAAAGCCACATGCTGTCCGTTTGTTCTGGGGAGATAATCACAGGAGAGAAGCACAGGAGAGAATCACTGGGGCGGCAGGTAGCCTAGTGGTTAGCGCGTTGGCCTAGTAACTGAAAGGTTGGAAGATCAAATCCCTGAGCTGACAAGGTAAAAATCTGTCATTCTACCCCTGAACAAGGCAGGTAACAAGCCTGTCATTGAAAATAAGAATATGTTCTGAACTGACTTGCCTAGTTGAATAAAGGTAAAATAGAAACTCACTGAGGACAGGGGAGAATGACCATCTACCTACCTGTATGATCTGTTCTCTTTGAATAAACCTATTTTCCTCCCCCCTGATTTGTTTTGGAGTTTGTGTTATTGAAGAATAACATAAACTGCTAACAGGCTTTATAGCTGTACCATTGAGAGCATCCTGACGGGTTGCATCACTGCCTGGTATGGCAACTGCTCGGCCTCCGACCGCAAGTCAATACAGAGGGTAGTGCATATGGCCCAGTACATTACCAGGGCCAAGCTTCCTAACATCCAGGAACTCTATACCAGGTGGTGTTAAAGGAAAGCCATAAAAATTGCCAAAGACTCCAGACACCCTAGTCATAGACTGTTCTCTCTGCTAACGCACGGCGAGTGGTACCGGAGCGCCAAATCTAGGTCCAAGAGGCTTCTAAACAGCTTCTACCCCCAAGTTATAAGACTCCTGAACAGCTAATTGTATTTTTATTTTATTTTATTTCACCTTTATTTAGCCAGTGGAAAACAAGTTCTCATTTACAACTAACTGTGACCTGGCCAAGATAAAGCAAAGCAGTGTGACACAAAAAACAACACAGACTTACAAATGGAATAAACAAACGTACAATCAATAACACAATAGAAAAAGTATATATACAGTGTGTGCAAATGGCGTTAGGAGGTAAGGCAATAAGTAGGCCATAGTAGCAAAGTAATTACAATTTAGAAAATAACACTGGAGGGATAGATGTGCAGATGATGATGTGCAAGTAGAAATACTGATGTGCAAAAGAGCAAAAAAAGTAAATGAAAACAATATGGGGATGAGGTAGGTAGTTGGATGCGCTATTTACAGATGGGCTGTGTACAGCTGCAGCGATCGGTAAGCTTCTCAAATAGCTGATGCTTAAAGTTTGTGAGGGAGATATAAGTCTCCAACTTCAGCGATTTTTGCAATTCGTTCCAGTCATTGCCAGCAGAGAACTGGAAGGAAAGGCGGCCAAAGAGGTGTTGGCTTTGGGGATGACCAGTGACATATCCCAGCTGGAGAACATGCTACGGGTGGGTGTTGTTATGGTGACCAGTGAGCTGAGATAAGGTGGAGATTTACCTAGTAAAGACTTATAGATGACCTGGAGCCAGTGGGTCTGGCAATGAATATGTAGCGAGGGCCAGCCGAAGAGAGCATACAGGTCGCAGTGGTGGGTGGTATACGGGGCTTTGGTGACAAAACGGATGGCACTGTGATAGACTGCATCATATTTGCTCAGTAGAGTGTTGGAGGCTATTTTGTAAATTACATCGCCGAAGTCGAGGATCAGTAGGGTAGTCAGTTTTACGAGGGTATGTTTGGCAGCGTGAGTGAAGGAGGCTTTGTTGCGAAATAGGAAGCTGATTCTAGATTTAATTTTGGATCTGATATTTTTAATTTGAGTCTGGAAGGAGAATTTAGAGACTAGCCAGACACCTAAGTATTTGTAGTTGTCCACATATTCTAAGTCAAAAATGTCCAGAGTAGTGATGCTAGTCGGGCGGGCGGGTGAGGGCAGCGATCGGTTATAGAGCATGCATTTAATTTTACTAGCGTTTAAGAACAGTTGGAGGCCACGGGGGGAGTGTTGTATGGCCATGAAGCTCGTTTTGAGGTTTGTTAACAGTGTCCAAAGAAGGGCCAGATGTATACAGAATGGTGTCGTCTGCGTAGAGGTGGATCATGGAATCACCCGCAGCAAGAGCAACATTGTTGATATATACAGGGAAAAGAGTTGGTCCGAGAATTGAACCCTGTGGCACCCCCATAGAGACTGCCAGAGGTCCAGACAACAGGCCCTCCAATTTGACACACTGAACTCTATCTGAGAAGTAGTTGGTAGTTAGTTGGTAGATTCAGGGTATAATGTACAGATGGGTATGGTAGGGTGCGGGTAGAGTGGAGGTAAACCATTGAGTGACGATAAGAGAGGTTGCATCTCTGGACGCACTAGTTATGCTGGGTGAGGTCACCGCATGTGTGGGAGGTGGGGCAAAAGAGGAATCTGGGGCATTTTGTGTGGGACTAGGGGCTCCGCAGTGAACTAAAACAATAATAACTATCTTAAACAACAGTATACAAGGCATATTGACATTAGAGAGAGACATAAAGCGAGGCATAAAGCAATCACAGATGTTGATTGGGAGAGCTAGTTAAGACAACAACAAGTATGACAACAACAGCTAATCAGCTAAGACAACACAACAGGTAAAATGGTGATGAATGGGCAGAGAGGGTCAGTTAACTTCACACAGGGCCTGAGTTTGAGGCTGGGGCCAACAGATAAACATAATTTAAAAAATGGAGTACTGTGATTAATGAGCAGTCCAGCAGGCATCAGCTATGTAGCCAAGTGATTATAGGGTCCAGTGAACAGCAATAGATGAAACAAGGAAGCCGCTGGGTAGTCGTTACTACGCTAGCAAGCGGGAGACACGGCGTTAAAAAAAAGTTAGCAGGCCGGGGCTAGTGGAAGCGTCTTCACCGACGTCAGGCAAGGGTCGGTTGAGGTCACAACGGATGGAATTACATCGGTAGACCAGTCGTGATGGATCGGCGAAGCTCCGTGTCGACAAAGGGTCCAGTGCAGCTGGCAAAAGAGGCATTGTAGCTGGAGTAACTTTGTTTGCTAGCCGGGAGATACGCCTGGCTCGATGCTAACTGGTGCTAGCTTTGGGACAAGGGCATTAGCCACTATAGCCACTCGGTAGTAGCTATCTAGCTGAGATGATCTGATGCAAAGGTCCAGAGCTTACGGCAGGAATCCGGTGATGTAGTGGATTATGGTCGTGTTAGTGAAGAGTCCGGGAGGCGTCAGCTGTGTAGAGGAGTGATCATAGTGTCCACTCAGCAGGCCGGGAGATAGGCCTGGCTCAAGGCTAGCTTCGGAGCTGGGTCACTCGGTAGCAGCTAGCTAGCTGGGATGATCAGGAGTAATGGTCCAGGGCTTACGGCAGGAATCCGGTATTGTAGTGGAGAAAAACAGTCCGGTATGCTCAGGGTTGATATCGCGCTGTGCAGACTGGCAGACTGGTAAGCATTATCCAGGCTAAAAGTGGATGGTGTCTGTGCTAAAGGTAAAGGACGTGCTAAGGCTAGTAGCTAATTAGCTGGTTAGCTTCTGATGGCTAGCCTCTGATGGAGGTTCCGGCTATATGGTCTAAAAATAGCAGATCCGTATCACATTGGGTGAGGCGGGTTGCCGGAAGGTATATTTAATTTAAAAATGGAAAAAGAGATTGAAATACATTGAAATATATACAAAAAAGATGAAAAACAAGGGACAATGACAAACAACGTCTGCACTGCTAAGCCATCTTGGATAATCAAATGGCTACTCAGACCATTTGCATCACCCCCCCCCCCCCCCCCCCCCCCCGACGCTGCCGCTACTCTCTGTTATTATCTATGCAGAGCCACTTTAATAACTCTACCTAATTACATAATTACCTCAATTACCTCGACACCGGTGCCCCCGCACATTGACATACTGACTCTGTACCTGTACCCCCTGTATTATTGTTATTTACTGCTGCTCTTTAATTATTTGTTATTCTTATCTCTTACTTTTTTAGGGATTTTCTTAAAACTGCATTGTTGGTTAAGCGCTTGTAAGTAAGCATTTCACTGTAAGGTCTACCTACACCTGTTGTATTCAGCATTTCACTGTAAGGTCTACTACACCTGTTGTATTCAGCATTTCACTGTAAGGTCTACTACACCTTTTGTATTCGGCGCATGTGACAAATAAAATTAGATTTGATTTGCAGTCAGCAACGCTCTGGATAACATAATAGCCTTACCAGCTCTGCTAGGGGTGAGTAATGTTCAGTGAGCTGTTCTCTCTCTCTCTCTCTCTTATATGTCTGGAAGTAGCTGGCAAGTTATTACAGAACGCATGAATCAAACCTTAAAGAGATGGGTGGAGCTTAGGCTTAAGAGGGTGTGAACAATGCTGAATGGGTGTAGACAAAGAAGGGCTCTCCAGTAGTAGTACCAAAACATTGAAAGACGGTTTTCTCAAAAGTGAGTTTACAAGTTGATCAACTTTAAAAGCAGATTTACTTTCTATTGTTTCCTTAAATGCAGTGTATGATATACCATTTTGTAGCTCTGAGTCTCTACTTTTCGCCACTGTAAAAAAACAGAAATTCAAATGTTGCTACATATGACCAAATCCAGGTGGTGAGTCATATATGAGAAAAACTAACTGGTTAAATTTGACCCACATTTATTATAAGCAATCTAAATGATGCTAGATAAACAAACAGCTTAAACACTCCATACAAAGTGTTTTACCTGGTAACGCTAGCCATGGTAAATACGTTTTTTAATTTGGACAAATTATGATATCTTAAAGCTACATTTTATAATTTCTAAAATTATTTCAAATGTCAAGGAAAAACCTAGATATAACCTCAGATATAGACCATCCAAAAAATACCAAGGCACTCACATTGGCCACTGACAACACATTTCAGATAACCACCCTGAAATCAGCACACCTCATTGCCAGCAGTACATCGTATTGAACAGCAGCTTCTCTATACATCCTCTCCAGGGCGTATACAACCTGGCTCAAACACCTCCTGATGACAGAGATAAGAAGGCATGTCAGTGGGCCTGTGTCCCTCCAGCCTTTTCTTGTCCAAGTCACCAGCAGGAGAGGAGGAAACCATTGTTCCTCATCAATCTCTACCGTCTGTACCTCTCAGTCTCACGTACGGCTGCAACGCTAAGGGGGCTGAGAGCTGAATTACAAAATGGCAACTGCCCGCACAGACAGGGATGACACATGAGACAGGAGAGCACGACTAACTAGGGCAGGGTTAGCAAAACCCAACCTTTACCCTAGGGCAAGGTTAGCACAACTCAACCTTTACCCTAGGGCAGGGTTAGCACAACTCAACCTTTACCCTAGGGCAGGGTTAGCAAAACTCAACCTTTACCTCAGGGCAAGGTTAGAAAAACTCAACCTTTACCCCAGGGCAAGGTTAGCAAAACTCAACCTTTACCTCAGGGCAAGGTTAGCAAAACCCAACCTTTACCCTAGGGCAGGGTTAGCAAAACTCAACCTTTACCCTAGGGCAAGGTTAGCAAAACTCAACCTTTACCCTAGGGCAAGGTTAGCAAAACTCAACCTTTACCTCAGGGCAAGAATAGCAAAACTCAACCTTTACCCCAGGGCAAGGTTAGCAAAACTCAACCTTTACCTCAGGGCAAGGTTAGCAAAACCCAACCTTTACCCTAGGGCAGGGTTAGCAAAACTCAACCTTTACCCTAGGGCAAGGTTAGCAAAACTCAACCTTTACCCTAGGGCAAGGTTAGCAAAACTCAACCTTTACCCTAGGGCAAGGTTAGCAAAACTCAACCTTTACCTCAGGGCAAGGTCAGAAAAACTCAACTTTTACCCTAGGGCAGGGTTAGGAAATCTCCACATGTGCCCTAGGGCAGGGTTAAGAACAAAGGACGCTTTGAAGAGCTTTTGGCTAAAAAGCTCAAAGCTCTTTTTGAAAAAAGAGAGGGAGAAAAATAGAGAGAGAAATAGAGAGAAACCTCTTCAAACAGAGCAGCAGTTCCAAGGGACATATTTGCACACTGATTTGAAACATGGTCAGGGCAGCGGAGAAGAGAGGAAGAAGGAGGACGTGTGGAGGGATGGTGAAGAGGGAGGGGAGGAGGGGCTCCTGTGGTAATTATGTATGAGGAGTCATCCTTTCAGTCAACTGGCAGTGTGCCAGAACTGTAGCTCTGCTGATTCCTCTAAAACTGGTTGCCATTTCAATCTCAGCGCCTCCACACTGCAAACATTGAGTGACATAATCATTTCCCGCAGATCCGACAGCGATCAAAAACCCCAATCGCATGTAAAACTATTGGCCTCTTGGTGTTTGATGGAATGCTTGATTTTCAGTCCCTTACCATGCATGAGCACCGAGACAGAGAAAGAGAGAGAGAGAGTGGGAGGGAGAGCAGTGGGGAAAGAGAGAGGAAGGAAGAGAGAGTGGGAGGGAGAGCAGTGGGGAAAGAGAGAGGAAGGAAGAGAGAGTGGGAGGGAGAGCAGTGGGGAAAAAGAGAGAGGAAGGAAGAGGGAGTGGGAGGGAGAGCAGTGGGGAAAGAGAGAGGAAGGAAGAGAGAGTGGGAGGGAGAGCAGTGGGGAAAGAGAGAGGGCGGAAGAGAGAGTGGGAGGGAGAGCAGTGGGGAAAGATAGAGGAAGGAAGAGAGAGTGGGAGGGAGAGCAGTGGGGAAAGAGAGAGGAAGGAAGAGAGAGTGGGAGGGAGAGCAGTGGGGAAAGAGAGAGGACGGAAGAGAGAGTGGGAGGGAGAGCAGTGGGGAAAGAGAGAGCAAAAAAGAGAGAGCAAGATGAAAAATGAAACGATGAACGACAGACACTTTTTCTTAGAAAGGGAGAGAAGGAGAGAAAGAGAGTGAGAGGGAGAGAGGGAGAGATGTACTGAGTAAAGGAGAGGGGAGACAGGGAGAGAGTAAAGGAGAGGGGAGACAGGGAGAGAGTAAATGAGAGAGGGGAGAGGGAGAGAGTAGAGGGGAGAGAGGGAGAGAGTAAAGGAGAGAGGGGAGAGAGGGAGAGAGTAGAGGAGAGAGGGGAGAGAGTAAAGGAGAGGGGCGAGAGGGAGAAAGTAGAGGAGAGAGGGGAGAGAGGGAGAGAGTAGAGGAGAGCAGAGAGAGGGAGAGAGTAGAGGAGAGAGGCGAGAGGGAGAGAGTAGAGGAGAGAGAGGAGAGAGGGAGAGAGTAATGGAGAGGGGAGAGAGGGAGAGATTAGAGGAGAGAGGGGAGAGAGGGAGAGAGTAGAGGAGAGAGGGGAGAGAGGGAGAGAGTTAAGGAGAGAGGGGAGAGAGGGACAGAGTAGAGGAAAGGGGAGAGAGGGAGAGAGTAGAGGAGAGAGGGGAGAGAAGGAGTGAGTAAAGGAGAGGGGAGATAGGGAGAGAGTAGAGGAGAGAGGGGAGAGAGGGAGAGAGTAAAGGAGAGAGGGGAGAGAGTAAAGGAGAGAGGGGAGAGAGTAAATTAGAGAGGGGAGAGAGGGAGAGATTAATGGAGAGGGGAGAGAGTAAAGGAGAGAGGGAGAGAGTAGAGGAGAGAGGGGAGAGAGGGAGAGATTAATGGAGAGGGGAGAGAGTAAAGGAGAGAGGGGAGAGAGTAAAGGAGAGAGGGGGGAAAGGGAGAGAGTAAAGGAGAGCGGGGAGAGAGTAAAGGAGAGAGGGGGGAGAGTAAAGGAGAGAGGGGGGAGAGGGAGAGAGTAAAGGAGAGAGGGGAGAGAGTAAAGGAGAGAGGGGAGAGAGTAAAGGAGAGAGGGGGAGAGTAAAGGAGAGAGGGGGAGAGGGAGAGAGTAAAGGAGAGAGGGGGGAGAGGGAGAGAGTAAAGGAGAGAGGGGAGAGAGTAAAGGAGAGAGGGGGGAGAGGGAGAGAGTAGAGTAAAGAGGGTCGAGAGGGAAGAAGCTATTAGAGAAGAGAAAAGGGAGAGGATTGATGGAGCAAGAGAGACGTGAGAGACGGCTGAGCAGGTTACCCAAGCTACTTAACTGTCTGCTTCTAGTTAAAAGCTACAACAAAATATCTACTCCACAACTCAGCAGAAACGCTGTTTATTCATAATTTTATTTGCAAATGTTTTATACACATAATCACACAGCGTGATGTTTCCCAAACAACCAACCAACACCACTCTACAAAGATTTTAGTTGACTTAAAACCAATAACCTTAACTATGTTAATAACTCTAATTCATAAGAGCACTTGACTTATTAGGCAACACTGGCTTGCTCTGGCTTTTGTGCTGCTGCTAAAGTGGATCTCTAGAACGTCTACTGTACACTACCGGTCAAAAGTTTACTCATTCAAGGGTTTTTCTTTATTACAGTTTTTCACAATCACTTTGGCACTAATTTCGGAAACCTTGATGTCGTTTTTCTAAACTCTAGACACAAAACTCACAACCAATGATCAAAAAACTCTAGACACAAAACTCACAACCAATGATCAAAAAACTCTAGACACAAAACTCACAACCAATGATCAAAATGCTTAATTTTTCAAAACTCTAGACACAAAACTCACAACCAATGATTAAAAAACTCTAGACACAAAACTCACAACCAATGATCAAAATGCTAATTTTTCAAAACTCTAGACACAAAACTCACAACCAATGATCAAAATGCTTAATTTTTCAAAACTCTAGACACAAAACTCACAACCAATGATTAAAAAACTCTAGACACAAAACTCACAACCAATGATCAAAATGCTAATTTTTCTAAACTCTAGACACAAAACTCACAACCAATGATCAAAATGCTTAATTTTTCAAAACTCTAGACACAAAACTCACAACCAATGATTAAAAAACTCTAGACACAAAACTCACAACCAATGATCAAAATGCTTAATTTTTCAAAACTCTAGACACAAAACTCACAACCAATGATTAAACAACTCTAGACACAAAACTCACAACCAATGATCAAAATGCTAATTTTTCTAAACTCTAGACACAAAATTCACAACCAATGATCAAAATGCAAATTTTTCAAAACTCTTTTAACACTTTTTCCAATTGCTTGGATACAATACACATAAAGCTAAGAACATTTGTTCAATGAACTAACATCACCTGTTCAAAATGACACAACTTAACATTGGAAATTGCAAACTTCAGAAGCCTTAAAACCTCAAATACACTACACGTTTTATAGCTCCTGCATTGCAGAAAAAGCTATCTTGCAACAAGGTGTTACCATTTCAAAATGCAATTCACACATTACATCTGAAATGACTGTTTATTAATTTCTTTACAATGATCTAACTATCAATTGATACAGCTGATTAAAATGATAAGTAACTGTTACATTACTCTTAATGCATAGTTTTATGGAAACTGACAAACAATATTCCATGTTTAGATCATGAAAGTTTCAGGATAACGAGATCCATTGACACCAATTGCAGTGGAACATGAACCAATTGGACTACATTATCTATGGATGTAATATTTCATCATCATTCTTTATCAGACGCTGTTTCTATGGTCCCATGTACCACTTTTTCCAGACCATGTTTTCAGATTTGACATTACTGTACACTCATCTTACTGAACACCATGCTGTGTCGATGGCCACTTTATTAGGTACACCTATCCAGTACTGGGTGGGACCCCCCCGTGGGACCCCCCCTGTCTCCACAACAGCCCCTGTCTCCACAACAGCCTGAATTATTCACGGTGTTGTACGTTAAGCGATGCTCTTCTGCACACCACTGTTTTAAACAGCTGTTATTTGAGCATTTGTGGCCTTCAGCTTGAATGATGGACATTCTCCTCTGGCCTCTCTCATTAACAAGGTGTTTTTGCCCACAGAACTGCCGCTCACTGAATGTGTTTAGTTTATCGCACCATTCTCTGTAAACTCTAGAGACTGTAGTGCGTAAAAATCCCAGGAAGGCAGCTGTTTCTGAGATGCTGGAATGACCATGTGTGGCATCAACAATCATACCAGGGTCAAAGTTGCTTAGGTTACGCATCTTGCCCGTTCTAATGTTTGGTCGAACAACATCTAAAGCTCTCTACTCTATATACTCTATATATTGAGTTGCAGGCAGCCACATGATTCGCTGTTCGAATGTAACTGTCTTTGATGAGCTAAATCAGGTCTGTAGAGCTGATGGCGTGACCTATGTCATTGTGTGAGATAATGTCAGGTTCCACCATGCTCAAATGGTGCAAGCATGGTTTCAGGCCCATCCACAATTTACCACCCTATACTTACCCCCATACTCTCCTTTCCTTAACCCGATTGAGGAATTTTTCTCCACATGGGGGTGGAAGGTATATGATAGGCACCCTCACGAACAAGCCACCCTTCTCCAAGCCATGGATGACTCATGCAATGACTTCCGGCAGACCAGTGTCAGGCCTGGATTCGCCCGAAGATTCTTCCCAAGATGTTTGGCTAATGAAAATATCCATTGTGATGTGGATGAGAACCTGTGGCCAAATCCACAAGACAGGGTTGATGGAAATATAGAAGTACAGTAATCAATATATATATATATTTTTTTACAGTAAGCCAGGTGAGGAACACTGCAGTGATGTTTTACACTAAGCCAGGTGAGGAACACAGCAGTGATGTTTTACAGTAAGCCAGGTGAGGAACACTGCAGTGATGTTTTACAGTAAGCCAGGTGAGGAACACAGCAGTGATGTTTTACAGTAAGCCAGGTGAGGAACACTGCAGTGGTGTTTTACAATAAGCCAGGTGAGGAACACTGCAGTGATGTTTTACAGTAAGCCAGGTGAGGAACACTGCAGTGATGTTTTACAGTAAGCCAGGTGAGGAACACTGCAGTGATGTTTTACAGTAAGCCAGGTGAGGAACACTGCAGTGATGTTTTACAGTAAGCCAGGTGAGGAACACTGCAGCGATGTTTTACAGTAAGCCAGGTGAGGAATACTGCAGTGATGTTTTACAGTAAGCCAGGTGAGGAACACTGCAGTGATGTTTTACAGTAAGCCAGGTGAGGAATACTGCAGTGATGTTTTACAGTAAGCCAGGTGAGGAACACTGCAGTGATGTTTTACAGTAAGCCAGGTGAGGAACACTGCAGTGATGTTTTACAGTAAGCCAGGTGAGGAATACTGCAGTGATGTTTTACAGTAAGCCAGGTGAGGAACACTGCAGTGTTGTTTTACAGTAAGCCAGGTGAGGAACACAGCAGTGATGTTTTACAGTAAGCCAGGTGAGGAACACTGCAGTGATGTTTTACAGTAAGCCAGGTGAGGAACACTGCAGTGATGTTTTACAGTGAGCCAGGTGAGGAACACTGCAGTGATGTTTTACAGTAAGCCAGGTGAGGAACACTGCAGTGATGTTTTACAGTAAGCCAGGTGAGGAATACTGCAGTGATGTTTTACAGTAAGCCAGGTGAGGAACACAGCAGTGATGTTTTACAGTAAACCAGGTGAGGAACACAGCAGTGATGTTTTACAGTAAGCCAGGTGAGGAACACTGCAGTTGACCTTTAACTGTTTTTAATTTATTTGTAGCTCATTATTTTTACTTTGATTCAAAGAAACCTATGTTGTAATTTTACTGTATTTCATCAATAAATGTCATATTTTTTTCAATAATTCCACTGTGTCTGTAGTATTCTCTCTACTAATCCTTTTACAGTGACATATTTATGTGTAGTAGCATAATGAAACATGTATCACATATTTTGTACTACAATATTTAATGATTGTACGAACAACTACACAGTGAAACTATTGGTATCTTGTGTGTGGGTTATCTAAATGAATGTTCCTATGGTATTTCATGATAAATGAGTTATTTGAACCAATGATTCTGCAAGTGAAAGGTTTCTTTAAAGATTTGAATGCACAATGCAATGTTTTGAACATTGGACAGCCTGTGTTACAAGTGATGACCATTTTGAGTTTTGTGTCTAGAGTTTTGAAAAATGAACACAAGGTTCTGAAATTAGTGCCAACGTGATTGTTAAAAACTGTATTTACTATTTTCTACATTGTAGAAAACAATGAAAGCTGTTATCAGGGCAAAGGGTGGCTACTTAGAAGAATCTCAAATATACAATATATTTTGAATTGTTTAACACTTTTTTTGGTTACTACATGCTTCCATATGTGTTATTTCATAGTTTTGATGTCTTCACTATTATTCTACAATGTAGAAAATTGTAAAATAAAGAAAAATGAGTAGGTGTGTCCAAACTTTTGACTGGTACTGTACATGTATTGATGGCTGTATTGATGGCTGTATTGACGGCTGCATTGACAACTGTATTGACGGCTGTATTGATGGCTGTATTGATGACTATATTGATGGCTGTATTGATGACTGTATTGATGGCTGTATTGACGGCTGTATTGATGGCTGTATTGATGACTATATTGATGGCTGTATTGATGACTGTATTGATGACTGTATTGACGGCTGTATTGATGGCTGTATTGATGACTGTATTGATGGCTGTATTGATGACTGTATTGATGGCTGTATTGATGGCTGTATTGATGACTGTATTGACGGCTGTATTGATGGCTGTATTGATGGCTGTATTGATGGCTCTATTGATGGCGGTATTGATGGCTGTATTGACGGCTGTATTGACGGCTGTATTGATGACTATATTGATGGCTGTATTGATGACTGTATTGACGGCTGTATTGACGGCTGTATTGATGGCTGTATTGATGGCTGTATTGATGACTGTATTGACGGCTGTATTGACGGCTGTATTGATGACTGTATTGATGACTGTATTGATGGCTGTATTGATGGCTGTATTGAAGGCTGTATTGATGGCTGTATTGATGACTGTATTGATGGCTGTATTGACGGCTGTATTGATGGCTGTATTGACGGCTGTATTGATTACTTGTTGGACTAGCTCACTGTATTCACTGGAACTGTGTTTCGTTGTGAACCATGTGGATTTATATGTTCAATGTTTCTGATGCTGAGACATCAAAAGCCTGTGGTGCTAGTGTGTGTGGGATAGTGTGCGTGTGTGTGTGAGTGTGTGTGTGTGGGGTGGGCTGTGTGTGTATGTACAGTTTGTGAGTGTTTGAGTGTGTATACAGTATGTTTACTTTTATATGTCTGTTATAAATGCAAATAATATGCAAATAACTGCGTGTGAAATAAGAGTTGTAAGTGTACATGTAAATGAGGTAACCATATCTTTGCCTGCTCGTGTGCATGCTAGCTTACAA
This sequence comes from Oncorhynchus mykiss, assembly GCF_013265735.2. Lineage (NCBI taxonomy): Eukaryota > Metazoa > Chordata > Actinopteri > Salmoniformes > Salmonidae > Oncorhynchus > Oncorhynchus mykiss. The sequence goes on from NC_048570.1 coordinate 10,912,516, forward strand.
GCATAGATGTACAATTATGTGTGTGCCTGCTTGTTTATCCCAAATAAACAAATCAAACTGACGTCTTGCCGCACAGGGAAGATAGATGGGATTTTCACGATGAAAAATCCCAGCATTACCTGCCCCAGAGTACCCAGAATGCAGCAAATAACCTCTAACCCTGGTAGAGAAGTCCACAGCTTGCGGCTGTCATCGTCACCGATCCTCCTTCCCTGACATGAGAGACGAGTGTTTAGACAGCAGTAGCACCGGCTGAGACGGTCTCTCTCTCTCCCTCTCCCTGTCTCTCTCTCTCTCTCTCGCTCTCTCTCTGTCTTTCCTATTCCTTCTATTTATGTCCATCTCTCTCTCTCTTTGTCTAAGGTCTCTCACTCTTTCCTTCTATCTCTTTCTCCGTCTCTCTCTCTCTCTCTGTCTCTCTCTCTCTCTCTCTCTCTCTCTCTCTCTCTCTCTGTCTCTCTCTCTCTGTCTCTCTCTGTCTTTCCTATTCCCTCAATTTATGTCCACCTCTCTCTCCTTGTCTGAGGTCTCTCACTCTTTCCTTCTCTCTCCTTCTCTCTCTGTATCTCTCTCTTCGTCTCTCTCTCTCTGTCTCCTATTCCCTCTATTTATGTCCATCTCTATATATCTTTATCTGTCTCTCCCTCTATCTCTCTCTCTCTCGCTCTCTCTCTCTCTCTCTCTCTCTCGCTGTCTCAGTCTCTCTGTCTATATATCTTTATCTGTCTCTCCCTCTCTCTCTGTCTCTCTCTGTCTCACTGTCTATATATCTTTATCTGTCTCTCCCTCTCTCTCTGTCTCTCTCTGTCTCACTGTCTATATATCTTTATCTGTCTCTCCCTCTATCTCTGTCTCTCTCTCTCTCTCTCTCTCTCTCTCTGTCTCAGTCTCACTGTCTATATATCTTTATCTGTCTCTCCCTCTCTCTCTGTCTCTCTCTGTCTCACTGTCTATATATCTTTATCTGTCTCTCTCTCTCTCTCTGTCTTTATCTGTCTCTCTGTAGCATGGAATTAAAAGTTAAATAAAAAGTATAAAAGAAAAATATAAATTTTAAATGTCATATTATGTCTATAACAGTGTTGTAAAGATGTGCAAATAGTTAAAATACAAAAGGGAAAATAAATAAACATAAATATGGGTTGTATTTACAATGGTGTTTGTTCTTCACTGGTCGCCCTTTTCTTGTGGTAACAGATCACAAATCTTGCTGCTGTGATGGCACACTGTGGTACTTCACCCAGTAGATATGGGAGTTTATCAAAATTTGATTCTTTGTGGGTCTAATATGGTCATACATTTGGCAGTGTGCAGTACATAGTCAAAGCTTTCCTTAATTTTGGGTCAGTCACAGTGGTCAGGAATTCTGCCACTGTGTACTCTCTGTTTGGGGCCAAATAGCATTCCTGTTTCTCTCTCTCTCGCTCTCTCTCTCTCTCTCTCTCTGTCTCTCTCTCTCTCTGTCTGTCTCTCTCTCTCTCTGTCTGTCTCTCTCTCTGCATCTCTGTCTCTCTCTGTCTCTTTTTCTGTCTGTCTCTCTCTGCTCAGATATCCAGTTGTTTCACCATCCCTCCTTTTTTTCTCTCCTCCTTCCAAAAAGAACATTACAGATGGGAACTCAGGCACTCAAGGCAAAATGGAGAGCCTGGAGTTTCATGAGAATGGGAGGAGAGCATGAGTTGATCTAATTAACTGTACACACTACTGAGCCGTGCTGGAAGTGGAACAGCATGCCAACAGCACGCCATTGCATCACAACAGATTCTGCCTTCATCTCCGAGATCAACAACAACTCTGACCCCAGAGAGATGCAGCTGGAGGTGAGGCTGGAGCATTAAACAGCTAAGAACCAGTAGGAGCGGCAACGGAAGGAGGGAAGGTGGGCGGAAGGCAAGAGAAACGAGGGAAGGGAAGAGAGATGAATGAAGGGAAGAAAAAACAATGGAGACTATTGCGCTTGACGATTTCCCCCCTCGGTAGGAGTCGTAGGAAAATGAAGTAATTACTCAAAAAGTTGGATTGCTTTAATCATTCCTTTCTACGACATGATGTACTGTATTTTCTCCGAAACACAAATGTATTTCTTGATGTCGGTTGCTAACGTTTTCCAACTGAAAAAGTCCTCTTGTTAAAAGCATAATTAAAATATGTGTGTATGTTTTTTTCCCTGGATATTTTTCCCTGCTAGAAAACAAAGACATGCTCCCAGCTTGCAACATGTTGATTTGTTAGGAAATTGGCTGTGGGACTCTTTCCAACACGTTTAACTTTGTGGCATAGGGGTGCTGTTGGATCGACGCGGTAGATTACTCTGTCCTCTCTTTTCACACAGCCATTCTACACAAAGTCCCAGGGTCCGTTAGTGAATACAGTACAGTCACACTGTTTACCTTGACATTCATCGCTTTCCAATTACCTAATTAACCAGCAAAGACTTGACTGCATTAGAAACAGTCTCCCCCGTCTCACCAGTCTACCCTCTCTTCACAATATAAAACCTCCTCTCCTTCTCCCTTCCTCTCCCCTCCTACCTGCTCTGTTAGTTCCTCTCCTCTCTAGGTAGCTAAGTATAAAGGAACCATGGGAGCAACAGACTACCAGTAATTCTCTCCCAGCAGATGGCTCTAGGTTGAAGTTTCCCCTATGTACAGATCTAGGATCAGCCTCTTCTCGCCCAATCCTAATCTTAACCATTAGTGGTAAAAATAGAAAACTGACCCAAGATCCGTGTCTAGGGTCAACTTAACCCTACACCCTGTGAATGCTGAGCGAGGAGACAGAGTCATTAGGGCTAGAGAGGCAGACAGCCTTGGAGTCAGCATCCTTCTGCCCCATGCTCTGCTCTTCACCGAGGGCCTGTCCCTCAACAGCAGCCACACACAGAGGGAGAGAGAGAGAGAGAGAGAGAGAGAGAGAGAGAGAGAGAGAGAGAGAGAAAAAAAAGAGAAAGACTGAGAAAAAGAGACAGATTGAGAAAAAGAGAAAGAAAGTGCTCTCACAGCCAACAACCATATGGCCTGAGTCAGATCCACAGTAGCAGCTGTGTCAGAGGGGAGCTGTGTTTGAAGGTTTGTTTGGGGCTTTTGGCGTGATATTTAAATGAGGTAAATAAACTTGCTTGCTCGGGCGAGGGTTGGAGCGGCAACGGCTCTACGTAGCTTCAAAGTGTTACCCTCTCCTCGCTGCACGGTGACAGGTGACGCCAGGCAACTAGACACAGAGCAGGCGCAGCAGCAACAGAAAGCCACACACACACATGTACACACACACACACACACACAGATGCACACACACACATCCACACGCACAATAACACACACAGGAATAACTAAGCCTCTGCTTTGTCCTCAACATAAAATCCATGAGGATGCTGTACCAATGGGAACCTATGAGAGGTGAGACACAGGAGAGGAAGGAGACATGTGGATGTGGGGAGAGATGGGGGATGTGGGGAGAGATGGGGGATGTGGGGAGAGATGGGGGATGTGGGGAGAGATGGGGGGTGGGGATGTGGGGAGAGATGGGGGATGGGGATGTGGGGAGAGATGGGGGATGTGGGGAGAGATGGGGGTGGGGATGTGGGGAGAGATGGGGGATGGGGATGTGGGGAGAGATGGGGGATGTGGGGAGAGATGGGGGGTGGGGATGTGGGGAGAGATGGGGGATGGGGATGTGGGGAGAGATGGGGGATGTGGGGAGAGATGGGGGATGTGGGGAGAGATGGGGGATGTGGGGAGAGATGGGGGGTGGGGATGTGGGGAGAGATGGGGGATGGGGATGTGGGGAGAGATGGGGGATGGGGATGTGGGGAGAGATGGGGGATGTGGGGAGAGATGGGGGATGTGGGGAGAGATGGGAGATGTGGGGAGAGATGGGGGATGTGGGGAGAGATGGGGGATGTGGGGAGAGATGGGGGGTGGGGATGTGGGGAGAGATGGGGGATGTGGGGAGAGATGGGGGGTGGGGATGTGGGGAGAGATGGGGGATGTGGGGAGAGATGGCGGATGTGGGGAGAGATGGGGGTGGGGATGTGGGGAGAGATGGGGGATGGGGATGTGGGGAGAGATGGGGGATGTGGGGAGAGATGGGGGATGTGGGGAGAGATGGGGGATGTGGGGAGAGATAGGGGAGGTGGGGAGAGATAGGGGATGTGGGGAGAGATGGGGGATGGGGATGTGGGGAGAGATGGGGGATGTGGGGAGAGATGGGGGATGTGGGGAGAGATGGGGGATGGGGATGTGGGGAGAGATGGGGGATGTGGGGAGAGATGGGAGAAGGGAGACGTGGCGAGAGATAGGGGAAGGTGATGTGGGGAGAGATGGGAGAAGGGGGATGAGGGGAGGCAAGGGGGAGGCTGAGTATGTAGGGGGGGATGAGTGTAGATGTGACGGGGGAAATGCAGGGAGAAAATGACCTCCAGTGACACAGAGAAAAGAGAGAAAGAAGGGGAAGAAAATAAGGAGGAGGAGAAGTGACGTGCCTCTAATGTCTCTGTATATATGTCCACCCCAGATGGTAATCCCAGCAGTCAATCTGTAATGTCTCTGTATATATGTCCACCCCAGATGGTAATCCCAGCAGTCAATCTGTAATGTCTCTGTATATATGTCCACCCCAGATGGTAATCCAGGCAGTCAATCTGTAATGTCTCTGTATATATGTCCACCCCAGATGGTAATCCAGGCAGTCAATCTGTAATGTCTCTGTATATATGTCCACCCCAGATGGTAATCCAGGCAGTCAATCTGTAATGTCTCTGTATATATGTCCACCCCAGATGGTAATCCCAGCAGTCAATCTGTAATGTCTCTGTATATATGTCCACCCCAGATGGTAATCCCAGCAGTCAATCTGTAATGTCTCTGTATATATGTCCACCCCAGATGGTAATCCAGGCAGTCAATCTGTAATGTCTCTGTATATATGTCCACCCCAGATGGTAATCCCAGCAGTCAATCTGTAATGTCTCTGTATATATGTCCACCCCAGATGGTAATCCCAGCAGTCAATCTGTAATGTCTCTGTATATATGTCCACCCCAGATGGTAATCCCATCGGTCAGTCTGTTACTTATCTGCTTATACAGTCTGTTGAAATGAGTAAAATTCATCGGTATGCAGACAACACTGTTACGTATGCACCAACTGCTGACAGGCTATGTCAGAGCTGCAACCTGACTTTGCGGTCAAGAAAAAATATATGTTGTTTGCTAATTCTCACCAGAAAATGTCAGATGGACTAGATACAGTGCCTTCAGAAAATATTCAGACCCCTTTTTCCACATTTTGTTACGTTACAGCCTTATTCTAAAATTCTATCATTTTAGATTCTATATATTCAATTCATGATAAACCGACAACAGTTTTTTTTGCAATTTTCAAACATTTATTAAAAATAAAAACAGATATTCCTTATTTACACAGGTCCCACAGTTGACTGTGCATGTCAGAGCAAAAACTTGGCCAGCATCCTGCGGCTGGAGCCGAGCGTCGGGGAGGGGGTACTGTCACTTGTGCTCCCTCTCCGGCCTCTAGGTCACCAGGGTGCTGATTATTGCACACACCTGTCACCTTCGTTACGCGCATCAGCGCCTAATGACACTCACCTGGACTCCATCACCTCCTTGATTATCTTCCCTATATCTGTCACTCCACTTGGTTCTTTCCTCAGGTGTTATTGACTCGGTTTCATGTCGGTGCGTTGTTCATGTTCCTTGTTTTCTGTTCCGATTATTTATTAAACACTCACTCCCTGTACCTTCTTCCCGAATCTCAGCGCATTCGTTACAGGGACCACCAAAACTCTTCCTAGAGCTGGCCACCCAGCAAAACTGAGCAATCGGGGGAAAAGGGTCTTGGTCAGGGAGGTGACCAAGAACCTGATGGTCACTCTGACAGAGCTCTAGAGTTCCTCTGTGGAGATGGGAGACCCTTCCAGAAGGACAACCATCTCTGCTGCACTTCACCAATCAGGCCTTTATGGTAGAGTGGCGGTGTTACAATCAATTAGGTTTTGGCTTTGCTATGGTGATGTGGACGGGGATGGCGGACGAGCGTAAGTCTCTGATTTCAAAGGTTGCAAGTTTGAATCCAACAAGAGAAAGTTGTTTTTTATTTTTTTAAATTAAGCTTAACCCAAACCTTAACCATTTGGAGTTAATGCCAAACCTTAACCCTTACCTTAACCATTTGGAGTTAATGCCAAACCTTAACCGTTAATGCTTGAACTTAATCTTAAACACTTCGAAATCTTTTGTTTGGAACAACTTTGAAAATGTACGTTTGAGAAACATGGATGAATGTGAGACCGTGAGAGCTGTTACATTGTGAAACATGTCCCGGATTGCAGCAGCCACTACTCTGAAACCTTTGGATGCCGTCTACCATAGTGCTGTTTCACAGTTGACGGTTTTAATACTCCTCATTAAAGTCCCATAGATCACTACATTATTCCCTTCTTGTTTACAAACAACAATTGTGTGGTTAAAATTGGCAAAAAAACACCCACGTTTCTTTCCAGTGGGGTGAGACAGGGATGCAGCTTAAGCCCCACCCTCTTCAACCTATATATCAACGAATTGGCGAGGGCACTAGAACAGTCTGCAGCACCCGGCCTCACCCTACTAGATTCTGAAGTCAAATGTCTACTGTTTGTTGATGATCTGGTGCTTCTGTCCCCAACCAAGGAGGGCCTACAGCAGCACCTAGATCTTCTGCACAGATTCTGTCAGACCAGGGCCCTGACAGTAAATCTCAGTAAGACAAAAATAATGGTGTTCCAAAAAAGGTCCAGTCGCCAGGACCAGAAATACAAATTTGATTTAGACACTGTTGCCCTAGAGCACACAAAAAACTATACACACCTCTGCCTAAACATCAGTGCCACAGGTAACTTCCACAAAGCCGTGAGCGATCTGAGACGCAAGGCAAGAAGGACATTCAACGCCATTAAAAGGAACATCAAATTCAACATTTCAATTAGGATCTGACTAAAAATACTTGAATCAGTTATAGAACCCACTGCCGTTCATGTTTGTGAGGTCTGGGGTCCACGCACCAAAAAATAATTCACAAAATGGGACAAAGACCAAATTGAGACTTTTGCAAAAATATCCTCAGTGTAGATCATAAAACACCAAATAATGCATGCAGAGCAGAATTAGGCCGATACCCACTAATTATCAAAATCCAGAAAAGAGCCATTAAATTCTACAACCACCTAAAAGGAAGCGATTCCCAAAACTTCCATAACAAAGCCATCACCTGCAGTGAGATGACCCTGGAGAAGAGACACCTAAGCAAACAGGTCCAAAGCCCCAGGACAGCAACACAATTAGACCAAGCCAAATCATGAGAAAACTTAAAGATAGTTACTTGACACAAAAAAACTGAGCAAACTAGAATGATATTAGGACCTAAACAGAGAGTAAACAGTGGCAAAATACCTGACCACTGTGACTGAACCAAACTTAAGGAAAGCTTTGACTATGTACAGACTCAGTGAGTATAGCCTTGCTATTGAGAAAGGCTACCGTAGGCAGACCCGGCTCTCAAGAGAAGACAGACTATGTGCACACTGCTCACAAAATGAGGTTGAAACTGAGCTGCACTTCCTAAACTCCTGCCAAATGTATGACCATATTAGAGACACATATTTCCCTCAGATTACACAGACCCACAAGAAATTGAAAACAAATCCAATTTTGATAAACTCCCATATTGGGCTCCCGAGTGGCGCAGCAGTCTAAGACACTGCATCTCAGTGTAAGAGGTGTCACTACAGTCCCTGGGTCGAATCCAGGCTATATCACATCCGGGCTGTGGTCTGGAGTCCCATAGGGAGGCGCACAACTGGCCCAGTGTCGTCTGGGTTTGGCCGGGGTCGGCCTTCATAGTAAATGAGAATTTGTTCTTAACCGACTTGCCTAGTTAAATAAAGGTTACATTAAAAAAAATATCTATTGGGTGAAATACCACAGTGTGTCATCACAGCAGCAAGATTTTTGACCTGTTGCCACAAGAAAAGGGCAACCAGTGAAGAACAAACACCATTGGAAATACAATCGATATTTATATTTATTTTCCCTTTTGTACTTTAACTATTTGCACATCATAACACTGTATATAAAGCCTGTATATAAGACATTTGAAATGTCTTCATTCATTTGGAAATTTCACTTTTGTTTATTATCTATTTCACTTGGTTTAGCAATGTAAACATATGATTCCCATGCCAATAAAGCCTGTTAAATTGAAATTGAATTGAAATAGAGAGAGAGAGACCCACGCAGGCAAAAAGAGGACAGCTTGAGGACAGGTGTACACGTCCAATCTAAGTGGAGGTTCCTGTTAGTGAAACAGGGCACATGCTCCTCTCTTTCTCTCTCTCTCTCTCTTTCTCTCTCTCTTTCTCTCTCTCTCTCTCTCTCGCACATCTGGTGTGCACCGGGCATACGTTCCCCTCGCCTCGTCCTCCTGTCTCTTCCTCTTCACTATGTCCTCCCTCTTTGTTTTTTCATAGGGAGGGTCTGGACCTGCACAGATGCTACATTTAAGGCCTTAATTCTGCTCCCTGTCAGCCTTCCAAATCTCATTGACACTTCAACACCGATTCCAATTTAAGAGACTGTGATCCAATTTGGTGGAACTGGCAGGTTCTCGCCGAGTGGCTGTGTGCGAGGGAGCCTGGCGCACATGGCTCCAAGGGTACGAACACACACATACACATACACACAGGGGTGTTTAAATTAGTAGCAATTAGGTCTGGAGAAACAGAAGAGTGCCACTGTTCAGGATCTCCAGAGGAGGTAGGTAGGGATGTCTACAGGAGTGGTCATTATTCAGTTTATTTCTAGTTTTTTTTTTTCTCCTCTGGCCTCACTCATAGACATGGGCCTGATCAGCATTACCTTGGGAACAAGTATTTAAGACCAATATATTACACAAGGAAAGACTAACTAGCAGGATGAATAGGAGGGACGTCGGCTATTCTATTGTACGGGCGCCACTGTCAGAAACGGAACTGCCGTCAGAAATCAACGCTCTATTTGTACTCGGTGATTGTGGGAATTGAATTGAATTCCTTGCGGATGGAATGTACTGTATTTGATGTCAGGCTATATAAATACAGACATTGGTGCTTCCATGCTGCTGGTGAGTCAGTTGTCATGGAGGGACTCTTCCCCTGGAGGATGGGGGATGTGTGTCTCTCTCTGACTGCAGTGTGAGTGTGGGATGTGAGCTTTGGAACACAAACTGTCCAAAAAGATGCCTTCAGACAGAAATGCTGTAAGAATTTTATCTAAAGTTTGCTCTAAGTCTAAAGGAGGGAGCTGTGGTGCTGCCACAGAGAGAGAGAGAGAGAGAGAGAGAAGGTTAGGCACAGGAAAACCTGGCTCCCTGTAAAGACTGTGCAACCACTGTACCTCAGCAGAACCCGAAACAGGTTTCCAAGACCTCTCTGATGAGGATAGGCTACCCCTCCTGTTGGGGGTGGACGGAGGGAGCTGTGGGTTGGCAGCGCACTACATTGCTGCCTGCCATAAGATGAGGGACAGTGTCTGACATACCAACCAAACAGCACATGTCCTCTATGTTTGTTGGTATTGTTCAATGTATGGCTATTTTAACCCTTGATTATTGTTGTTACTGTTGTCCAGTTAGCAATATTGATTAATATTATAAATCTCCAAAGAAAGCTTTGGCAATATGTACATTGTTACGTCATGCCAATAAAACAAATTGAATTGAGAGAGAGAGAGAGAGAGAGAGAGAGAGAGAGAGAGAGAGAGAGAGAGAGAGAGAGAGAGAAACAGAGAGAGAGAGAGAGAGCGAGAGAGAGCGAGAGAGAGAGAGAGAGAGAGAGAGAGAGAGAGAGAGAAAAGAGAGAGACAGAGAGAGAGAGAGAAAAAAGAGAGAGAGAGCGAGAGAGAGCGAGAGAGAGAGAGAGAGAGAGAGAGAGAGAGAAAAGAGAGAGAGAGAGAGAGAGAGAGAAAAAAGAGAGAGAGAGAGAGAGAGAGAGAGACAGAGAGAGAGAGAGAGAGGAAGGCAGAGAAGTGGATAAGGAGGTTTTGGTTGACATGGCAACACTAATTCAATTCGGAGGCCAGCCTCCGAAAAAATAAGAAGTAAGAAACTGTATTATGATAACTGTTGACTTATCGTGTCTCTACGACAACAGATTCAATGTTTTACAGTTAAACATCTAATTTCTGTTGCTTTTAAGATGGAGACAATTTTTTACCTCTCACTAATTGGCAGTGTTACATTTTAGAGCTATCAAATTACAGGTATGTGATTGTATCGGGTATTACAATCAATCTGCTAAACTGTATGCGTATTTGTGTGTGTATGTGTGTGTGTATGTGTGTGTGTGTGTGTGTGTGTGTGTGTGTGTGTGCATGCGCAGAGATATTTTGAACATCTATTCAGATGTTTGGTCCAACACTTTCACACAAAGCAACGTCCAACTCGTTGATACTTCGAAAAATCATGGATGAACAAAAAACACATATTAAACATAAACAGCCATAGCAAGTTACAAGTCTAACATCTTAAAAAATAAAACATTTCCAGGGGTATTTTCAGGGGCGTTTTCATGGGCATTTCCAGGGGCGTTTCCAGGGGTATTTTCAGGGGCGTTTTCATGGGCATTTCCAGGGGCGGTTCCAGGGGTATTTTCAGGGGCGTTTTCAGGGGCATTTTCAGAGGCGTTTTCAGGGGCGTTTCCAGGGGTATTTTCAGGGGTATTTACAGGGGCGTTTTCAGGAGTATTTTCAGGGGCGTTTTCAGGGGCATTTTCAGGGACGTTTTCAGGGGCATTTTCAGGGGTTTCAAGGAAAGGCAGTGGTGGAAAAGAGTGGTGAAATGAGAGGAAAAGGAGAGGAGGGAGTGCAGGGAAGCAGAGAGAGAGTAGAGGGAGTAAAGGGAGTAAAGGGAGAGAGAGAGAGAGAGAGAGGGAGAGAGGGAGAGAGAGAGAGAGAGAGAGAGAGAGAGAGAGAGAGAGAAAAAGAGAGAGAGAGAGCGAGAGAGAGAGAGAGTAGAGGGAGTAGAGGGAGAGAGAGAGCGAGAGGGAGAGAGTGAGAGGGAGAGAGAGAGAGAGAGAGAGGGAGAGAGAGAGAGAGAGAGAGAGAGAGAGAGAGAGAGAAGGAGAGAGAGAGAGAAGAGAGAGATAAGGGCAGGGTAGAGAACACAGAGTGAGAGTGTATAGAAGGCTTGAGCAGAGAGCAGATCCTTCTTCTCAGGAGTGACTGGCCCTGTGTAGAGACTGTTAAACAGCCTCTTGTCATTAAGACAGCTCCCGCAAAGGTCTCATTGACCTATTACAACAAGATCTGCTGGAACATAAAGGTCAGGTGGGCTGGGATTTATGTCTGTCCTACACACACACACACACACACACACACATATACACACACATATGTACTTTCATGTACATATCAGCATACACACACATGCACTTGCATGTGCACACATACAGTACACACACACACACACACACACACACACACACACACACACGCGCGGTAATCATAGGCTGAGATACGCAAATCGACGCTTAACTTAAATAATGAAAGAATAGCTTTGGAAAGGCATTGCAGGCCCTCTTTTTCATTTTATAATGAGTGGTAATTGCTAAATAGTTGATATTTGCCACTAAAAGACAACAGTTGCCCGTTTTATGGCCTAATCAAATGCCTTCTCAGCTGTATTATGACACCAATGCTGTTTTTTCTTCTTCTGGGGCTTGGAGAAAGATGAATATGGAGCACACATTGCCTCTTGCCTCAGATGTAAACGTTCAGACAGATGGCGAACCAGCTAAGCTCTCTGCATTTGCCTCAATATAGGTTTTCGGGTTGAAATGCTACATTAAACATTGCTGAATATCATCTTGACACCATTCACTGGACTCAACATTATCAGCGGGAAACATTGAATTTTTAATTAAAAAAAGACAAAGATGTGGCACTTTAAAGCACAGAGATGGATAAAGGGCAGGAATGTAATCGCTGCCGTGAAAGTGGACGCATCATCAGCATCAGTAGCGTTTTAATTATTATTACACACATTATAATGACTTTGAGTTGCTGACAACATCATCATCATCATCATTCTTTACATCATGCGTGTGTTTTTAATTTCAACATTCTAGGATAATTAAACCCTAGTAGTAATCATTTATTGCAGATTATTAAATGGTACCAATTGCTTTCGCCTATGTGAACAAAATGCTTTGCGATAAGGTTCTTTGTATTTTGAGGCGGGACAACATGACATCTATTTGATGCACAAAGGGATAGTTCGGCCAGACACAATGTGTTGAGTAACAGCGCAGTTGAAGACAAGCCACAGTGCTCTCACGTCTCACAGTGTGCATCCACCTCTCACCCAATCACATTGAGAAAGTAGCCCGCTTTTCCATTGGCCACAGAGCAGATGTCTTCCCATCTCTCATTGGTCAGCTCTTCCTATGTGGGGAGGATGAGGATAAACTTGGCTCAGGGGAGGATGACTGCACCCTTTTATTTAAGCCACTGAAGTTCAAGGCCGACAGCGGTACTGCAGGTACTGTTAGCAGATAACACGATCCACCATTATTTAGTGAATGGAAAAATTGCAATCTTCGTGGTCAATCTTCGTGTAAAACAAAATAGAAAAATCAAAGACAATCATGGTACCAATAATTGCTTCTAATACACCAGATGAACAGTATGTCCTTGAATTTATTATTTTAAAATCAGAAGAAGTTCAGAAGAAGTTATGAGGATTTTTTGTTGTTGTTGCTAATGGAAGCCTGCAGTACCCTGGTCGGTCTTAACCTTGAGTTACTCAATGAGAGGGGGCAGCACTGAGCTAGCCTGCAACGTCACTTCCTGGAGTACCTCAAACGGCACTTGTTATGTCTCCATAAGACGTCATCTTAACTGACTTTATTTAGATTCAATGCACTACTGAGTCTTCACAAAGGAATGAATAATGTCATGTGATTGATGGCTTTGTCCATTCATATATACAGTCATTGACTAGGTTAGGCCTGAGCTACTGGCTGCAACTGAGGGAAGTAGGAAATAGAGGTGCCAAATCTGCTAGGACACCAATGCCCTCTGCTAGGGCACCAAGGCCCTCTGCTAGGGCACCAAGGACATCTGCTAGGGCACCAAGGACATCTGCTAGGGCACCAAGGCCCTCTGCTAGGGCACCAAGGCCCTCTGCTAGGGCACCAAGGACATCTGCTAGGGCACCAAGGCCCTCTGCTAGGGCACCAAGGACATCTGCTAGGGCACCAAGGCCCTCTGCTAGGGCACCAAGGACATCTGCTAGGGCACCAATGCCATCTGCTAGGACACCAAGGCCCTCTGCTAGGGCACCAAGGACATCTGCTAGGGCACCAAGGCCCTCTGCTAGGGCACCAAGGACATCTACTAGGGCACCAAGGCCCTCTGCTAGGGTACCAATGACATCTGCTAGGGCACCAAGGACATCTGCTAGGGCACCAAGGCCCTCTGCTAGGCCACAAAGGAGATCTGCTAGGGCACCAAGGCCATCTGCTAGGACACCAAGGCCCTCTGCTAGGGCACCAAGGACATCTGCTAGGACACCAAGGCCATCTTCTAGAGCACCAAGGACATCTGCTAGGGCACCAAGGCCCTCTGCTAGGGCACCAAGGACATCTGCTAGGGCACCAAGGCCCTCTGCTAGGGCACCAAGGCCCTCTGCTAAGGCACCAAAGATATCTGCTATGGCACCAAGGCCATCTGCTTGGGCAAGAAAGAAGATATGCCAGGGCACCAAGGACATCTGCTAGGGCACCAAGGCCATCTTCTAGAGCACCAAGGACATCTGCTAGGGCACCAAGGCCATTAACCAAATAGCCTTTAAAAATGATTTGAAAACCCAAAAAAGTAGCTATTCTATTAAAAAAAAATCATAAATGTATGTAAATGTCCATAAATAATTGGCCTACATGTCGAAGTGTATGTGATAGCCTTCGGATGTTGCGTTTATATTTTTGTATATTTAACCATAAACGTAATTACTTAAAATCTGGATGTTTTTTTTCTTCTTCATTTGATGAGGCATGTCTTACCATGTTCTGACCATATAAATGTGAAGGAGATTATTTTATAAACACTTCCTCATATGCCACTGAAACCAGTATTTCTCTCATGTTCTCAACTTTCTTTTGTTGTCCAGCAGACAAAGACTGGAGCATGTTGTTGAGTCTCTAGATCTTCTCTCTTTCTTAATTTCTGAAGGATATTTTCATCTCTGTCATATTGAAACAGCTCGCATTTGCGCTGCCCTTTTTGAGAATGGTGTTTTCCCACTAATTGCATTTTGGAACGTTAAAGCCTTATAGCCTTATAGCCTCATAGCCATTATAGCCTTATAGCCTTATAGCCTTATAGCCTCATAGCCTCATAGCCTTATAGCCTCATAGCCTCATAGCCTTATAGCCTCATAGCCTCATAGCCATTATAGCCTTATAGCCTTATAGCCTCATAGCCTCATAGCCTTATAGCCTTATAGCCTTATAGCCATTATAGCCTTATAACCTCATAGCCTCATAGCCTCATAGCCTTATAGCCTTATAGCCTTATAGCCTTATAGCCTTATAGCTTTGCTGCGTCTATATAATGTGAAGAAATAGCCTAATAGTTTGTTAGAATTTTAAGCTAAATGTTCTGATCTGTTGTATCAGCCTCATTGCTCATTCGAGACCTGCTGAGCACCCCCCCCCCCCCCCCCCCATTAGAAGTAAAGTATCAATGTGAACCCCCCCCCCCCCCCAATCAGAGGGACATGAAATACAATCAGAGGGACATGAAATACATCAAAAACTCAGCAGAAAAATAAACGTTCTCTCACTATCAACTGCGTTTATTTTCTGCAAACTTAACATATGTAAATATTTGTATGAACATAACAAGATTCAACAACTGAGACATAAACAGAACAAGTTCCACAGACATGTGACTAACAGGAATGAAATAATGTGTCCCTGAACAAATGGGGTCAAAATCAAAAGGAACAGTCAGTATCTGGTGTGGCCACCAGCTGCATTAAGTACTGCAGTGCATCTCCTCCTCATGGACTGCACCAGATTTGCCAGTTCTTGCTGTGAAATGTTAACCCGCTCTTTCACCAAGGCACCTGCACGTTCCCGGACATTTCTGGGAGGAATGGCCATAGCCCTCACCCTCTGTTTCAACAGGTCCCAGACGTGCTCAATGGGATTGAGATCCGGGCTCTGGCAGAACACTGACATTCCTGTCTTGCAGGAAATCATGCACAGAATGCTCAGTATGGCTGGTGGCATTGTCATGCCGGAGGGTCATGTCAGGATGAGCCTGCAGGAAGGGTACCACATGAGGGAGGAGGATGTCTTCCCTGTAACTCACAGCGTTGAGTCCGATGATGCTGTGACACACCGCCCCAGACCATGATAGACCCTCCACCTACAAATCGGTCCTGCCTGGTCCAGCGATGGTGGGTTTGCGCCCATCACGCTGTTGCCTGTGATGTCTGGCGAGGACCTGCCTTACAACAGGCATACAAGCCCTCAGTCCAGTCTCTCTCAGCCTATTGGGGACAGTCTGAGCACTGGTGGAGGGATTGTGCGTTCCTGGTGTAACTCGGGTAGCTGTTGTTGCCATCCTGTACCTGTCCCGCAGGTGTGATGTTCGGATGTAACGATCCTGTGCAGGTGTTACACGTGGTCTGCCACTGCGAGGACGATCAGCTATCCATCCTGTCTCCCTGTAGCGCTGTCTAAGGCGGACATTGCAATTTATTGCCCTGGCCAAATCTGCAGTCCTCATGCCTCCTTGAATGCCTAAGGAACATTCACGCAGATGAGCAGGGACCCTGGGCTTGTTTCTTTTGGTGTTTTTCAGAGTCAGTAGAAAGGCCTCCTTAGTGTCCTAAGTTTTCTTAACAGTGACCTTAATTGCCTACTGTCTGTAAGTTGTTAGTATCTTAACGACCATTCCACAGGTCCATGTTCATTAATTGTTTATGGTTCATTGAACAAGCATGGGAAACAGTCTTTAAACCCTTTTACAATGAAGATCTGTTTAGTTATTTGGATTTTTACGAATTATGTTTGAAAGACAGGGTCCTGAAAAAGGGACGTTTGTTTTTTTGCTGAGTTTCTATACAAATGTTTGTGGCCACCCATTCAAATTAGTGGATTCGGCTATTTCAGCCACACCCGATGCTGACAGGTGTATAAAATTGAGCACACTGCCATGCAACCTTCATAGACAAACATTGACAGTAGAATGGCCTTAATGAAGAGCTCAGTGACTTTTAACGTGGCCCTGTCATTGGATGCTACCTTTCCAACAAGTCAGTTTGTCAAATTTCTACCCTGCTAAAGCTGCCCGGGCAACTGTAAGTGCTGTTATTGTGAAGTGGA
Source organism: Oncorhynchus mykiss (assembly GCF_013265735.2). NCBI lineage: Eukaryota > Metazoa > Chordata > Actinopteri > Salmoniformes > Salmonidae > Oncorhynchus > Oncorhynchus mykiss. The sequence continues at coordinate 10,928,938 of NC_048570.1, forward strand.
AATGTTTTGGAGCAATAATGGCTTAGCCGCAAAGTGGTAGACCACACAAGCACACAGAACGGGAACGCCGGGTGCTGAAGCACGTAATGTGTAAAAATGGGTTTCTATGGCCGAGCAGCCGCACACAAGCCTAAGATCACCATGTGCAATGCCAAGCATTGGCTGGAGTGGTGTTAAACTTGATGCCATTGGACTTTGGAGCAGTGGAAATGCGTTCTCTGGAGTGATGAATCATGCTTCACCATCTAGCAGTATGACAGACGAATCTGGGTTCGGCGGATGCCAGAAGAACACTACTTGCCCGAATGCATAGTACCAACTGTAAAGTTTGGTGGAGGAGGAACATTTTCTGGGGCTGTTTTTCATGGTTCAGGCTAGGCCCCTTAGTTCCAGTGATGGGAAATCCTAACACTACAGCATACAATGGCATTCTACACCATTCTGTGCTTCCAACTTTGTGGCAACAGTTTGGGGAGGGCCCTTTCCTGTTTCAGCATGACAATGCCCCTGTGCACAAACCAAGGTCCATACAGAAATGGTTTCTCGAGACCAATGTGTAATAACTTGACTGGCTTGTACAGAGCCCTGACCTCAACCCCATTGAACACCTTTGGGATGAATTGGAACGCCGACTGTGGGCCTAATAGTCCAACATGCTCGCAGCAAAATCCCCGCAGCAATGTTCCAACATCTAGTGGAAAGCCTTCCCAGAATAGTGGAGGCTGTTATGCAGTGCCTTGCAAAAGTATTCATCCCCTTTGGCATTTTTCCTATTTTGTTGCATTACAACCTGTAATTTAAATGGATTTGTATTTGGATATCATGTAATGGACATACACAAAATCAGAAAAATGGTGCGTGTAAATGTACTCACCCCTTTGCTATGAAGCCCCTAAAAAAGATCTGGTGCAACCAATTACCTTCAGAAGTCACATAATTAGTTAAATGAAGTCCACCTGTGTACAATCTAAGTGTCACATGATCTGTCAAATGATCTCAGTATATATAAACCTGTTCTGAATGGCCCCAGAGTCTGCAACACCACTAAGCATGGGGCACCACCAAGCAACACCACCAAGCAACACCACCAAGCAACCGACACCATGAAGACCAAGGAGCTCTCCAAACGGGTCAGGGACAAAGTTGTGGAGAAGTACAGATCAGGGTTGGGTTATAAAAAAAATCTGAAACTTTGAACATCCCATTATATGGAAAGAATATGGCACCACAACAAACCTGCCAAGAGAGGGCCTCCCACCAAAACTCACGGACCAGGCAAGGAGGGCATTAATCAGAGGCAACAAAGAGACCAAAGATAACCCTGAAGGAGCTGCAAAGCTCCACAGCGGAGATTGGAGTATCTGTCAATAGGACCACTTTAAGCCGTAGTCTCCACAGTACTGGGCTTTACAGTAAAGTGGCCAGAAAAAAAGCCATTGCTTAAAGAAAAAATAAGCAAACAAGTTTGGTGTTCACCAAAAGGCATGTGGGAGACTCCCCAAACATATGGAAGAAGGTACTCTGGGTCAGATGAGACTAAAATTGAGATTTTTGGCCATCAAGGAAAACACTATGTCTGGCGCAAACCCAACACCTCTCATTACACCATCCCTACAGTGAAGCATCATTTTTTTACCTTTATTTAACTAGGCAAATCAGTTACGAACCAATTCTTATTTGTCAATGACAGCCCAGGAACAGTGGGTTAACTGCCTTGTTCAGGGGCAGAACAACAGATTTTTACCTGCCAGATCGGGGATTCAATCTTGCAACTTTTTGGTTACTAGTCCAACGCTCTAACCACTAGGCTACCTGCCGCCCCATGCTTTTCATCGGCAGGGACTGGGAAACTGGTCAGAATTGAAGGAATGATGGATGGCGCTAAATACAGGGAAAATCTTGAGGGAAACCAGTTTCAGTCTTCCAGAGACTGGGACGGAGGTTCACCTTCCAGCAGGACAATGACCCTAAGCATACTGCTAAAGCAACACTGAAGTGGTTAAAGAGGAAACATTTAAATGTCTTGGAATGGCCTAGTCAAAGCCCAGACCTCAATCCAATTGAGAATCTGTGGTATGACTTAAATATTGCTGTACACCAGCGTAACCCATCCAACTTGAAGGAGCTGGAGCAGTTTTGCCTTGAAGAATGGGCAAAAATCCCAGTGGCTAGATGTGCCAAGCTTATAGAGACATACCCCAAGAGATTTGCAGCTGCAATTGCTATTGAATAAACGGTGGCACTACAAAGCATTGAATTTGGGGGGGGGGGGGGGGGGGGGGGGTTGAACAGTTATGCACGCTCAAGTTTTTGGTTTTATTGTCTTATTTCTTGTTTTACAATAATAAATATTTTGCATCTTCAAAGTGGTAGGCCTGTTGTGTAAATCAAATGATTCAACCCCCCCCCAAAATCTATTTTAATTCCAGGTTGTAAGGCAACAAAAAAGGGAAAATGCCAAGGTGGGGTGAGTACTTTCGCAAGCCACTGTAGCAGCAAAGGGGGAACCAACTCCATATTAATGCCCATGATTTTGGAATGAGATGTTCGACGGGCAGGTGTCCACATACTTTTGTGTCATGTAATGTATCAACAAATTAACGTGTACACACAGTAAAGCCTTCAGATATTTACTTAGTGTCACAGGGGACTTCTCTCTGAAAACTCACATCAAAACACATTGAGTTATTGCGAGCTGTGGTCCAACAGACTTGATGAAATGAGTTTCACTACACAGATGCAATCCTGCTAAGCAGTAATTTATCTAACATTGCTTTGAAAATGCCGTTAGCGATATCATAATAGCAGACTCGGTTAATAGAGAAACGCTAGCAGGGAAAAAGGGGAGACCATCTCTTCTCTGTTAGAGGAAAGCTAGCTAATCTAAGCTAGTACAATAGTTGGCTTTAGTCATTTTTGAACCGCCTCCCATTCCTGAGAAGAGAGCAGCTTTTGCTATTATTCACGAGGGCTGTCGCTCTATTGTAGTCTACCTAACTGATTGGCGGCACCTGAGAGCTCTTCTCCCAGTCCTACAGTACAGTCTCCTTCTCCTCCCAGTCCTACAGTAGTCTCCTTCTCTTCCCAGTCCTACAGTACAGTCTCCTTCTCCTCCCAGTCCTACAGTACAGTCTCCTTCTCCTCCCAGTCCTATAGTACAGTCTCCTTCTCCTCCCAGTCCTACAGTACAGTGTCTCCTTCTCCTCCCAGTCCTACAGTACAGTGTCTCCTTCTCCTCCCAGTCCTACAGTACAGTGTCTCCTTCTCCTCCCAGTCCTACAGTACAGTGTCTCTTTCTCCTCCCAGTCCTACAGTACAGTGTCTCTTTCTCCTCCCAGTCCTACAGTACAGTGTCTCCTTCTCCTCCCAGTCTTACAGTACAGTGTCTCCTTCTCCTCCCAGTCCTACAGTACAGTGTCTCCTTCTCCTCCCAGTCCTACAGTACAGTGTCATCTTCTCTTCCCAGTCCTACAGTGCAGTGTCTCCTTCTCCTCCCAGTCCTACAGTACAGTGTCTCCTTCTCCTCCCAGTCTTACAGTACAGTGTCTCCTTCTCCTCCCAGTCCTACAGTACAGTGTCATCTTCTCTTCCCAGTCCTACAGTACAGTGTCTCTTTCTCCTCCCAGTCCTACAGTACAGTGTCTCCTTCTCCTCCCAGTCTTACAGTACAGTGTCTCCTTCTCCTCCCAGTCTTACAGTACAGTGTCTCCTTCTCCTCCCAGTCCTACAGTACAGTGTCATCTTCTCTTCCCAGTCCTACAGTGCAGTGTCTCCTTCTCCTCCCAGTCCTACAGTACAGTGTCTCCTTCTCCTCCCAGTCCTACAGTACAGTGTCTCCTTCTCTTCCCAGTCCTACAGTGCAGTGTCTCCTTCTCCTCCCAGTCCTACAGTACAGTGTCTCCTTCTCCTCCCAGTCTTACAGTACAGTGTCTCCTTCTCCTCCCAGTCTTACAGTACAGTGTCTCCTTCTCCTCCCAGTCCTACAGTACAGTGTCTCCTTCTCCTCCCAGTCCTACAGTACAGTGTCATCTTCTCTTCCCAGTCCTACAGTGCAGTGTCTCCTTCTCCTCCCAGTCCTACAGTACAGTGTCTCCTTCTCCTCCCAGTCTTACAGTACAGTGTCTCCTTCTCCTCCCAGTCCTACAGTACAGTGTCATCTTCTCTTCCCAGTCCTACAGTACAGTGTCTCTTTCTCCTCCCAGTCCTACAGTACAGTGTCTCCTTCTCCTCCCAGTCTTACAGTACAGTGTCTCCTTCTCCTCCCAGTCTTACAGTACAGTGTCTCCTTCTCCTCCCAGTCCTACAGTACAGTGTCATCTTCTCTTCCCAGTCCTACAGTGCAGTGTCTCCTTCTCCTCCCAGTCCTACAGTACAGTGTCTCCTTCTCCTCCCAGTCCTACAGTACAGTGTCTCCTTCTCTTCCCAGTCCTACAGTGCAGTGTCTCCTTCTCCTCCCAGTCCTACAGTACAGTGTCTCCTTCTCTCCTTCTCTTCCCTGGAGTATCCAATCAACTGAGCTCGCAGCTGAGCCCTACAGCCTGTTGAGGCATGTCCCAACCAGGCTCCATCACATCCACTGAGGTGAATTACACTTCAAAGACTGCCTGTGGAGGCAAAACACAGGCAGCCTAGCGCTCTGACACATTTCAAGAGACTTCAGAGCTGCCGTTGTTTGACTTCTGTGTCATACCGAGAACAGATTTTTACAGACCTCTCCGACTCTCTTTCGCTCTCTTTTTTTATCTCTCTGTCTCTCTTCTGCTTTCAATTTTCAGAGCAACGTTTGCCCTGCTTCTGTCAGTGAGAAGCTGTGATATTTCAAGTGGAGCTTTTTAAACGTGATCAGCCATGATGGGGTCCCGTATGCTCCCCTCCTCCTCCTCCTTTCCCCCCTCTAGTTCTATGAGGGCACCCACAGAGGAGTGGGCTGGGAGATATAGTGGGCTGGGAAACAGAGTAGTGGGCTGGGAGACAGAGGAGTGGGCTGGGAGACAGAGGAGTGGGCTGGGAGACAGAGGAGTGGACTGGGAGACAGAGGAGTGGACTGGGAGACAGAGAGGTGGGATGAGTAACAGAGTGGGCTGGGAGACAGAGGAGTGGACTGGGAGACAGAGGAGTGGGCTGGGAGACAGAGGAGTGGGCTGGGAGACAGAGGAGTGTACTGGGAAACAGAGGAGTGGGCTGGGAGACAGAGGAGTGGGCTGGGAGACAGAGGAGTGGGCTGGGAGACAGAGGAGTGGACTGGGAAACAGAGGAGTGGGCTGGGAGACAGAGGAGTGGACTGGGAGACAGAGGAGTGGGCTGGGAGACAGAGGAGTGGACTGGGAGACAGAGGAGTGGGCTGGGAGACAGAGGGTGGGCTGGGAGACAGAGGAGTGGGCTGGGAGACAGAGGAGTGGGCTGGGAGACAGAGGACTGGACTGGGAGACAGAGGACTGGACTGGGAGACAGAGGAGTGGACTGGGAGAGAGAGGACTGGACTGGGAGACAGAGGACTGGACTGGGAGAGAGAGGACTGGACTGGGAGACAGAGGACTGGACTGGGAGACAGAGGGGTGGGCTGGGAGACAGAGAGGTGGGATGAGAGACGGAGTGGGCTTGGAGACAGAGGAGTGGGTTGGGAGACAGAGGAGTGGGTTGGGAGACAGAGGAGTGGGTTGGGAGACAGAGGAGTGGGCTGGGAGACAGAGGAGTGGGCTGGGAGACAGAGGAGTGGACTGGGAGACAGAGGAGTGGGCTGGGAGACAGAGGAGTGGACTGGGAGACAGAGGAGTGGACCTGGAGAGAGAAGCTAACAGGGGGAAGTGTAGGCTGTCTATCCACTCCACTAGGTTTGAATTGAACCCAATGCCAACTGAAAGACAGAACAAATCATGTCAATGTGGGAGACCAATGCAAATATGCTCCTTAACATGTAACATGTTCCTCAGATAAAAAGGAAAAATGACAGGGCATGATGTGCAGCTAGCGCAGGTGCCATACACCTGGTTAAATAGGCAGAATAATTCAACACGAGTTGGAAGAAACACAGCACTCCACACAAAGAGTGTGTCCTTTACCCAACTGCTGTTGTAACTGGAGAGTTATGCTCATGCATAATGTACACAAAGCATTCCACCATGAACCGCGGGCTCCTGTAAAACATGCAGACCTCCTTAGTGAATATAGGTCACATTGGAGCACCTCTCAGTGAAAGGAGCTGAGCTTGAGAAACATTCACTGCATGATGATAAAAGCAGCAATGTCCTCGTTTTGAAATAATTGAAGTCTAAATACAAACTGGAAATGACTGACAAAAGAAGAATTGGTGTGTGTGTGTGTGTGTGTGTGTGTGTGTGTGTGTGTGTGTGTGTGTGTGTGTGTGCGATGCTGGAGTCATTCATTTTAACCAGATTGATGGGTGAGTGAGGACGGAAGTCGATATTCCCTTTTTCAGTAAAACGTTAAACTCTGGTGCTGCACTGTAGTTTCTCGCTCTCTGGGGCTTGCTAGGAACCAACGAGCCTTCAGCACCTCTCCGTATCTCATTCTCTCCCACACATACAGCTCTGCTGGGACCAGACAACATGGCCACTTCATCCAGAGTGAGCGAAATAAAAATGGTTCAGCAAAGATAATTAAAAACGGGATTGGAGTATGTGATGTGTAGGTGGGTGTCTGTGTGCAAATGAAATCACTTAACTCTTCCAGAGTCTTTCTGTCCCCCGGTGATTCATCTATTGGGCTCTCTGATTGGCTATAACTGTGGTAAATATGTTTTTTTGCACAATGTGGCAGAAATAATGATCTATTTTTTTATGGACTCAAAGACGGCGACAGGGGCATCAGTTCATACATTAATGTTTTATGGGTATTTAAAAAAGTCAATTTTATGCAAATGTCACCACTGCTTGCCGTCACCATCGCTTGCCATGGCAAAATGTCTAAACAGATGCTGAAGCAGGGCCAAGAAGAATGCTGGCGTGGTGTAGTGTAGCGTCATTGGAAGAGACGCTCACCTTTTAATTATTCAAAGAAGCATACCACAAATCCACTGGTGTCGTCTCGGCTACGGAGAAGCACTGAGCAGTCACCAGACTCATTTCAACGTATCTTACTCATTCCAGTCATCCCCCTTATTCATTCCCTTCACTATAGAAAATGGCTGCTGTCCCTCACTGTGCCACCTTTCACTGAGGGAGAAAATAACCTCTTTATCAGCCAAATTAATGTAGGCTCTCTTAGTAAAGTGAAACCGCAGTTATTATAGTTTTGTGATGTTTCTATTCGTTTCTATTTTTATATATAAAATTACATTTCAGTTAGTTTTCAGATTTGATTTACTAGATTTAATTTAGTTAGATTTTTATGAAATAATTTATATTGTGTTTTTATATTATTTTGTTTCAGTTTTAGTGTTAGGGACAGAAAATAAGCTATGTGTGGGAGGAGCCATTTATGGTTTTTTGGTTTTTTTTTTTTTTTTTTTTGGGGGGGTCACTTGCCATTGAGGGAGCAGTAATGCATAAGGTCAGGTCTGGTTATGTTTAAATTATAAATCAATTCTTAATGTGACTTGGATTTAAAAGGATATTCTTCACTGTCCGACTCATTTCTACCGCGCCGTTCAAAGCTATGGCCAATTCTGGATGTTGTTGGTCATGGCTATTCTCTTGTCTGTTCAATAACAGTGATAGCATTGACTATGTTCGCTCCGTTGTCAGTTACGACCAGTACGATCTTCTCCTCTGGTATGTCCCATGCTTCCAATGTGCAGTCAATTACCTCTCCGGTGTGTGGATGCTAAATCCAATGGAAGTTGAGCAACGCATGCCTTACTGGAGGAGGGGTGATAGAAGCAGGCCAATATGTCCATAAACGAAGCAGTCGGTCCTTTCTTGCTCCCTCCGTCTACACGCAGGGTTCTTTTTCATGCCTCTTTCAGAATCTCCTTACATTTCTGGGTTGCTGTATCCATTTGCAAAGCAATCAACCCGTTTACTCTAGCAACGCCAGGAGAATTTAAATTTAGGATCAAGTGTTTGGTTGAATTTTCTGAAGGCTGGCTCATCGCAGAGTCTCGTGGACTTGCCAGACTGGATGAATAAATTAACCAGTGCTTCTTCTCTTTTTTAAACTAATTTGAATTAGGTTGCTTTTCATTCAAACTGCTAAAGTTGGTCGTCCTGACGTTGCTGTTGCCATGCAGCTACTAATAGCTGGTAGCTGTGTCACCTCGTCTCACCTTGTCTTTATCCTCTAATCGTTTGTATGATTGTTTGTGGGCGCTGCTCAGATTAACTTTGAGGTCGGTTGGGTTTTTACCTTTTTTCTCTCTTCCACACACGCTGCCATCTCCTGACACTGTAATACAGTTGCTTTTGTCCTTTCCAGCGTACTCAAAACAATCCCATACAGGGCTTCGCCTTTTGCTGCCACCATTATTGACGCCTATGGTTCAAGCTCACGCTCTGTACTCGCCCTCGGATTTCTCCCTGTTAGCTACTGATAGCTAGTGATAGTCAACGATGTAGTGGTAAAAATATTATGTAGGTGGTTAAACTCTGATCACCTGTTATGGTAAAAAAAATAACGCATTTTTGTTGCAAAAGGTGTATATTTTATATTTAACCAGGCAAGTCAGTTAATAACAAATTCTTATTTACAATGACGGCCTACACCGGCCAAACCTGGGCGAAGCTGGGCCAATTGTGCGCCACCCTATGGGACTCCCAATCACGGCCGGAAGTGATGCAGCCTGGATTCAAACCAGGGACTGCAGTGACGCCTCTAGCACTGAGATGCAGGGTCTTAGACCACTGTGCCACTCGGGAGCCCATGTGGGTTAACTGTTGGGCAAATAAAAGGTGGGTAAACTGTGTTTACTTGCATTTACTCTCCTCTACACCACTGGTGAAAGTGATGTTCAAGCTAGGTCAATTTGAAAACTCCCCATCTACAGGCAGCATTTAACCACCAGATTCAGAAGCTTGAAAACCCCATTAGAAAAAAAGATGAAAAACCATATTTGATGATTTTTTTTATATTTAAAAAAAAAAAGACCCCCTTTTTCTCCCCAGTTTTGTAGTATCCAATTATTAGTAGTTACTATCTTGTCTCATGGCTACAACTCCTGTACGGGCTCGGGAGAGATGAAGGTCATGCGTCCTCCGAAACACAACCCAAACAAGCCTACTGCTTCTTAACACAGCGCGCATCCAACCCGGAAGCCATGTGTTGGAGGAAACATCGTGCACCTGGCGACCTTGGTTAGCGTGCACTGTGCCTGGCCCGCTACAGGAGTCACTTGTGCGCGATGAGACAAGGATATCCCTACCGGCCAAACCCTCCCTAACCCGGAACGACGCTAGGCCAATTGTGCGTCGCCCCACGGACCTCCCAGTCGCGGCCGGCTGCAACAGCGGCCGGCTCCGGGCGCGAACCCATAGTCTCTGGTGTCACAGCTAGTGCTGCGATGCAGTGCCCTAGACCCCTGCACCACCTAGTATTAGATTTTTGCCCAAAGTTTGGAGATGGAAAAAAAACTCAAAATAATTTATGATTATTTTTTTGTTTTGTTTTTGTTAGTTTTGCAGTCAAAGATAATAGTTTCAGCATAGTTTTAGTTTTTCAAATGTTTTTCTTAATTATTTTACTTCAGTTTACGAAATAGTTTTTTTCCAATTTTAGTTTTTCTATTAGTTTCAGTTTTTGTTTAGATGGAACGGAGGATGACATGGGGAATAAAATAAGAGGGTGGATGAGGACTGTACGAGGGAACTGACAATCCTACTCAGCTGGAGCTCGACAAATAATCAATCAAATGTATTTATAAAGCCCTTTTTACATCAGCCGATATCGCAAAGTGTTATACAGAAACCCAGTCTAAAACCCCAAACAGCAAACAATGCAGATGAGTACTGCAGTAGTAGTATCACCACAGTAGGTTGATGTGTATACTGCAGTAGTATTATCACTACAGTAGTTTGATGTATACTGCAGTAGTAATATCACCACAGTAGGTTGATGTGTATACTGCAGTAGTATTATCACTACAGTAGTTTGATGTATACTGCAGTAGTAATATCACCACAGTAGGTTGATGTGTATACTGCAGTAGTATTATCACTACAGTAGTTTGATGTATACTGCAGTAGTAATATCACCACAGTAGGTTGATGTGTATACTGCAGTAGTATTATCACTACAGTAGTTTGATGTATACTGCAGTAGTAATATCACCACAGTAGGTTGATGTGTATACTGCAGTAGTATTATCACTACAGTAGTTTGATGTATACTGCAGTAGTAATATCACCACAGTAGGTTGATGTGTATACTGCAGTAGTATTATCACTACAGTAGTTTGATGTATACTGCAGTAGTAATATCACCACAGTAGGTTGATGTGTATACTGCAGTAGTATTATCACTACAGTAGTTTGATGTATACTGCAGTAGTAGTATCACCACAGTAGGTTGATGTGTATACTGCAGTAGTATTATCACTACAGTAGTTTGATGTATACTGCAGTAGTAATATCACCACAGTAGTTTATTGTGCATACTGCAGTAGTATTATCACTACAGTAGTTTGATGTATACTGCAGTAGTAATATCACCACAGTAGTTTATTGTGCATACTGCAGTAGTAGTATCACCACAGTGATGTGTATACCTTAGTAGTATTACCACAGTGGTTTGATGTCTACTGTAGTAGTAGTAGTAGTAGTAGTAATAGTATCATCACAGTAGTTTGATGTGAAAATTGAAATTGTTATAGTATGTGATTTTTCGGAAAAAAATCAAGTATGCTTTAAATGCCAGGATGTTTAGCTCATTTTGGCTTTTCATCTAGTAGAATTCGATGCACACTTTTCGGGAATTTTACAGCCTCAACGCATTGGAACAGGGGCACTGGGAGTTTTGATAACTAACTCTCTTCAATTAAACAACAAAACAACTTGGAAGATGGCGAATAGCAAAGCTTCTGCGGTGGGATTCAAATGTAAGTCGTTTTTGTTCTCCTTAAAATGACGCTGCATCTTTGAAAACAGATCTGCAGCCTGCTGCCTACGATGCCTACGATGCCTTAACTGTCCGAACAGTAACGTTAGCTACAGAGTTACTTGCTTGCTGTTGAGCGACAACTTTCTATTTAAAATTAGCATAGTTAGCTAGCATAGTTAGCTAGCATAGTTAGCTAGCATAGTTAGCTAGCATAGTTGATTACCAGGGCTTGTGTTCAAACTGTTACTGGGTCTGATGACAATACCAGGCATTTATTGGCGAACATGGCAGGAGAAATGCAGCAAAAATGGCTTTGAGTAAGTAATGTGGCCATAGTTATCTCTCTTGCCACTGCACCATGCACTGCCGCTAGCTATAGGCAACGTTAGGAACGTGGTAGCCTTGGTACATTCCTAATTTTCACAGCATTGCTCGTCACAATAATCCGATTTTCTTCTACATAGTTTTCCTGATTTGTGACATTGGTTTATTTGTGTTGAACTGATTGTAATGTTCATGCTATACAGTATTAGTTTATAGTTGAATGGTTACAGCCTGAATGGGTCTAGCTAGTTTCATTGCACATAACCTGTTAGCCTAGTCTTCTACAGAAAGTACACACAACGATAACTTTGTTCATGTGGTACTTCATTTTGAGTTTTTTTTCAGGATCTAAAAAAGTTTCCCTTTTCTCTGAGAGCAACAACACTTTCCCATCTATTTCCTATGCTTCCTTGGCACATATATATAAGTGTGAAGATATACTGTAAATGTAAGAAAAGTGCAAGTATTCCAGACAAATGGACTGCAATTGGCATAATACCTGTTTACATCCCCTTACATGTAGTGTGTTTGATGCTGAAAGCTTTCCTTCTCCATATTTTTCCGGAGTTGAAAGCTCCCCCCACCGGAGTCAGCGGGGAAGGAAACCACTCAGGGATTTCACCATGAGGCAAATGGTAACTTCAAAACAGTTGCATAGTTTAATGGCTGTGATAGGAGAAAACTGAGGATGGATCAACAACATTGTAGTTACTCCACAATACTAACCTAACTGACAGAATGAAAATAAGAAAGCCTGTACAGAATACAAATATTACAAAACGTGCATCCTGTTTGCAACAAGGCACCAAAGATACACTGGAAAAAATGTGTCAAAGCAATACCCTTTTGTCCTGAATACAAAGTGTTATGTTTGGGGCAAATCCAACACAACACATCCCTGAATACCACTCTCCATATTTTCAAGCATAGTGGTGGCTGCATCATGTTATGGGTATGCTTGTAATTGTTAAGGACTGGGGAGTTTTTCAGGATAAAAAATAAACTGAATGGAAGTAAACACAGGCAAGATAATAGAGGATAACCTGGTTCCGTCTGCTTTCCAACAGACACTGGCAGATGAATTCACCTTTGAGCAGGACAATAACCTAAAACACAAGGCCAAATCTACACTGGAGTTGCTTAGTAAGAAGACTCAATGGAGAACAGATTCAAATCATCAGAGGACTCATCATACATGAGCTGGCTGTCACTGTTTTGTTGCGACCCGGTCTCGATCCTTTCCCACAGAGAGTCTCATGCATGTTGTCCACATATTCCAGAATAATTCAAGAGAGGAGTAAGATATGCATTGACAATGAAGGGGCACAATGGGTAAACAGGGGTTTATGATTGAAAACACCAACAGTAGTGGTGTGGCCTTGGAGCAATGCACCAGCTATTCCCTAGAGATGAATGGATAAAAATACAAAGAAATTAATAAAAGGCAGTCGATTGATATAATTGCATCTGCCAAGTAAAGAAACTGTAATTATGATTCCCTCAAATGGAGCAGAATGAATGCATGTTTGTAGGTGTTGGCGGATCACTGAGTGTCAGCCCACTGAAAAGAATGTGTCGCACCGGCTGATCAAGCGCTGACAACAGGCATCGTTTGAATAAAGGAGTTGCCGCTCGAGTTGTGTGCCTTAAGGGAAAAGAGTAGCCCAAAGCCTTGCCTTGCCTTTTCACAAGCGATGCTTCCCCTGTCCTTCCATCCATTATTCTGGAGACCCAGTGAGCTGGAGGGGGGGAGGGGTTATTGGTAGTCTCCCTGTTGTTGGATGCTGACCTTCGTCCTAGCCAAGCACTTGCAATCCCTCTCTAATGGCTGCCTTAATGGCCTCGGCCATTATAAATCTCTATCTTTCAGGCTGTATCAGACACAGTCCACAGTGACAGCCCACTGAGCTTTTCCCAGATAGAACTCTACAAGTGCAGATTCCCCAGATTTATTCTCATATTTCGCTCAATCAAGTAGAATGTCATTTCTCCTCCAGTGCGAGAGATAGACACGGGCTGGGAATTGTGTTGTATGGTTATAACATGAAGACACGGCAACTGGGCTGTTTATTAATATATCAGGCAATATAGTGGGGCCAGACAGCTGGATCACAGGTCAGACAGACCCTAATGGCATTCTGATCTCTCAGTGTCTCCCAGTAGTGAAAAACAGCATATAGAGATGGGTCGCGTCCCTTCATTCCAAACTAATATCAGACCTGGGTTCAAATACTATTTGAAGTCATTTGAAATACTGAATCTGGGCTTGATTGAACTTTCCTGGCACATAGGAACCAATAGAATAATCATCAAACTCCAAAAGTATTTGAAAGATTGAATCCAGGTCTGCCCGACATGCTTTCATCATGGCTGATGTGACGCCAATCCTCTTAGAGGAAAGGCTAGAGGGAGGTCAGCAAATACCTACAACCTAAGTTCATCCAATGACCTTTTAAGTGAGTACCACGTTGGCAAACTGCCGTCCTATGCACATACAAAGTCGAAATTGGGCATCGGAGACTGGCTTTATGTAAAGCAGTCAATACAACAAGATATCTAGTCCCACTAGACACGTTGTTAATGGTTGTTAGTGGTCGTTAATTGTACCCCTGCCGTTGTTAAGACCTCGATCTCCATCCTTGTAAATGGACGTTATGCGCTAACTAGGTATTGACCAATGTTTGACTTTCTCAAACAGACTTAGGGGAAGGGAGACAACAGATGAGCTCTGATTTGATCTCTAAAGTTGTGGTGGCTACATTACCATATTGATTGTGTGTGTGTGCGTGCGTGCGCGTGTGTGTGTGTGTGTGTGTGTGTGTGTGTGTGTGTGTGCGTGCGTGCGTGCGTGTGTGTGTGTACATGCGTGCGTGTGTATGTGTGCGTGGGTGTGAGCGTACACATGCATGAATGTGTGTGTTTTTGTGTGTGTGCATGCATGCGTGTGTGTGTGTGTGCACAATGAAAGGTGTGCAAACCTGCGGGAAAGAGTGATTGATTACACAAGTGTAAAAGCTCTCTTGTGTCTCCACAGGGAAAGAGCTTCGGCCCGCTCCCTCAGCAGCTCTAAGCCAGAGGAGCAGGAAATCAATGGCTAAAAGACATTCATGATTGACTGGATTCAGCATGCATGTATGGTCCCCCCTGACAACAGAGGTCATAGGTTCGTCAATGTTGTGCTTAATGACGTCTCTGAAGCTCTGGGTTGCAGCCTTTCCATTCCTTTCAGTAGGAACACATTGATAACGTATGGGGAGGCTTTAGTAAATATTGGTCAGAGCAGCAAATCCCAGGTCTATGAAACCTGACAACAGAAAACACTGGGGAATTTAATACACCATGTAGCCATGCAGCTGCTGATTGACAAACCAGCCAGCCAATCACAGAGCAGATTAAAGCCAAAGTTGACCACACTTCTTTGGCACTGAGCAGCCCTATTGCCGCACACTACGTCCAACGGGCTGCTACTCCCCTTCACTGAGAGTGGTGAAACGGTGCGGTGTGGCCCACCTGAGCGACAGACACACAGGATCCTGGAGGAGTTTGAGTGTATAGCGCCTCCTCTCGGAACACTGTGCTAGCAGTGATCAGGCACCCTGGCAGACAGCCATTCAGAGTGTGTGCTCGTGTTCTAACACACATACAAACGCTCACTCACTTCCCTGAATGTTAAATCTTCGCTCAAGTTCATCCATAATAAATTAGAACCTATTTAGGAAGAATCTGAAAGTCAATAAGCAGACAAATTAAAATAAATGAGTGTGGGGAAAAAAATCGCTCTGCTTAATAATTTAAGAGTCAGTGGCAACATAGAATGCAAGTTTGATCACTTCTGAATTCTGTAACTCGGTCAAATAGAACATCTGTGTGTGCCTGCCAGATTTATCTTGTTCATAACCAAAGGATTGTTAGCATCTGTTGAGCTAGATCAATAACAACGGGTCAGGACATGGAGAAACACATAGGGCCTGATGTCCAACATGCTGCTTCTAAGACAACACACATGTTTAGGTATTGTGAGGGAAATTACGCTAGGATTACCATAACTACAGTAAACAGGTTCAATAGTGTCGACATCTACGCAACGCGCGCCAAATGTTGTTCGGATCAACATTAGCCATCTGAACAGGAGACACTAATAACCTCATAGATATGTGTGAATAGATACTCCCGAGTGGCACAGAGGTCAAAGGCACTGCATCTCAATGCAAGAGGTGTCACTACAGACTCTGGTTTGATTCCAGGCTGTATCACAACCAGAAGTGATTGGGAGTCCCATAGGGCGGCGCACAATTTGCGCAGGGTCGTCTGGGTTAGGGTTTGGCCGGTGTAGGCCGTCATTGTAAATAAGAATTTGTTCTTAACTGACCTGCCTAGTTAAATAAATAAAATAAAAATAGTTGTTGTCCCAAATGGCACCCTATTCCCTTTATAGTGCACTACTTTTGACCAGGGCTCTATGAGTCCTGGTCAACAGTAGTGCACTATGAAGGGAATAGAGTGCCATTTGGGATGCAGGCTAGAAGTCATCAGGAAGTGGATGATCACCAGGAGGATAGCGCCAGTCATGCCGTTCGCAGAGCTGCAATAGATGCCCATCACTAGCTGAATGAACACAGAGCCAGCAGATTCACAGATATAGACACAGATATGCAATACAACCACTCTCATGCACACACACGCACACACACACACACACACACACGCACACATGCACACACACACACACACACATGCACACACACACACACAGAGAGAGACAAGCATACACATGGAAACTAGGCCAGTACTCACCATCCCCAGCTTCTCTACAGACTCCGTGGGTAGATACCCACCTGGGTAAGGTCGGCATCCGCTAGATTTGGCTAGGGCGGTTAAGGCTCACTACACATACTACAGTACTTACTATGCCTATAATGTGTGGTTGTCCCACCTAGCTATGTTAAGATGAACTGTAAGTCGTTCTGGATCAGAGCATCTGCAAAATGGCTGAAATGAGTGAGAGATCCACCCAAAACAACAACAAGCTTCTGTGACGTCCAAGCCTCCATTTTAAAACATGCATTTACAGAGTGAAACCAATCACATAGGAAATATGATGGACAACAAACTAGCCTACACAATGCAGAATAGCAATGAGCAAAACAACAAGAAAACAAGTGTTGTTTTCAACATGTTTTACTTCATTGATTGCTGTGCTCCATCTCGTCAGGAACCCTGGCATCTGAAAACATCAAACAGAATCTTTCAAATTAACCCTCCACTGAGTTCACCTTGCCCAATCAATCAATACGCAGCACATGTTCTGTTCCGGACAACTTCCAATTACATTCCCTAAATTGCATATATGAGTGTTCTTCAAAAACCAGCAGCACGGTAGAGGCCTCACATTACATCAGCTGTGCAACCACACACACACACACACACACACACACACACACACACACACACACACACACACACACACACACACACACCACTCACACACACACACAGAGAGACACAGACTAACAGAGA
Organism: Oncorhynchus mykiss; assembly: GCF_013265735.2. Taxonomy (NCBI): domain Eukaryota; kingdom Metazoa; phylum Chordata; class Actinopteri; order Salmoniformes; family Salmonidae; genus Oncorhynchus; species Oncorhynchus mykiss. Next base: position 10,945,768 of record NC_048570.1, read on the forward strand.
CACACGCACAACACTCTCGTGTGTGTGTGGATTATGAAGATTTCCACTGATTAAAGCGGGCTAAGCAAACTGACAGCAGATGTTGGGAGAGGAGAGAACACATCGCTGCTGTGTGTCCTGTATGGTTAATCCAGCTGTTTGGTCATCTCCCATTTCACTAAACCAAAATCAGAGACAACAGTAAAGGCAGTCATCAGGTCCACGCCAGCTAAGGCGGATAATGGGGCAGTATACAGAAGGGTTCAACCCAGAGGAGGAACACAATGTACAGTATAGCCCAATATCTCTAGTAGTGGATGCTGCTCAGAGGAGGAAGAGGAGGACCATCCTCCTCAGTGAATTTCATAAAAATGTAAATAGTGAAACATTAAAAAAGTACTAAATATATTCACATCAACAAAGAGTTGATTAAAACACACTGCTTTGAAATGAAGGTCTACAGTAGCCTCAACAGCACCTCTGTAGGGTAGCACCATGGTGTAGCTGGAGGACAGCTAGTTTCTGTCCTTCTCTGGTTACATTGACTTTGATACAAAACCCAGGAGGCTCATGGTTCTCACTCCCTTCCATAGACTAACACAGTAATTATGACAACTTCCGGAGGAGATTTTGGTTTTTATTAATTTATTGCCAACGCGGGCCCAGGTGTAACTGCTAAACTGGTTGCTGACTGTACACTGTACTGCGTGATTGTAGCGGGTTTACTAACGCGCCAGTTCTAGTCGCTATGACAATGAAGGTAAGCTGTGTGTAATGGTTAGCAGTTATGATATGAAGGTTTGGCTTGGAAAGGTTTTTTCGCCTAGTCACGGACAACTGATGTGTTGTGCATTTCGGTTCACAAGCAAAGCGAAAAGGTGAGAGGAGGAGAGCGCGTAGATGTAAGAAGGAAGAAGGATGTGAGAAGGAGCAAAATGAGCATGCTGTTTGTATGTGGCTGCTATGTAAGTGAACTGTGTTTGCGTGTGATCAAGGGTGTATTCATTCCGCGGATTCTGTTGAAAAATGTTTCTTAAACAGAAGCAAACGCAACAAAATGGGGATAAACATACCAGAATTTGTCCAATAGAAACTCTTGTTTGCAACTGTTGGACTAATGATTACACCCTAGATCAGCTAGATGCAGGCAAGAGTGTGCAAGGAGGTATCGAATGTGTAATTGTCTGTCACCTTGATTACGCTAACTTTTCTCTCGACCTGTGCACCTACATTATAAACTTTCATTTGTAGGCTAGGTTGTAGCAACTTCATGATGGGTATTGGGAAAATTCTAGTATAATTTAGTAGTCTAAACCTATTGATGTTACATTGAGCTGGGTGAATGGAATATGAATGACAGTCATCCAATATGAATGACAGTCCTCCCTCATCTTAAACGTCACCAACTGCTACATATCGCAAGTAACAACATATGCCATTTAGCAGATGCTTTTATCCAAAGCAACTTACAGTCATGCGTGCATGTATTTTTCATATGGAGGGTCTTAGCAGAAATCAAACACATGCTCTACCAACTGAGCCAACATTTCCATCCAAGTAGCCAAGCCAATATCACCTCAGATGTCATTTTAGAGTAACTGTGAATGTGAGGTGCTCATTTATCCTGTTTGGGAGATAACTCCTAATCTGCCCAGTGGCAGCATGCAGGTCTGGCCCAGTCTGGTAGAGAGAGGACAGAGGACATGTCAAGCAGGTTGAATGAGTCCTGACACCATGCCATTGCCCCAAGGCAGGACACAGGCAGGTGTCTGGCAGGAGCATTGGCCAGCTGATAAGGGAGAGCAGGAGAACAACTGATATGGGAGAGCAGGGGCAAGCTGATATGGGAGAGCGGGCCAGGACATTGTGTAGAATATGTATTGTATAGTTGTAGGGCTGAGGGTTGAGAGGTGATAGACAGACAAGCAAACACACTTCAACATTAATTTCCCCATTGCACCTAGATGAGTGCATATTTTAGCCTCACCATATACTTTTACACTGTAATACCACTAGCTAGCTGAGATAGCCCTGTATCACTTTCTGTGCTGTGTTGTAATGTGGAAATGACTGTCTGTGTAATGGAGAAATGGCTATCTGTGTAAAGGGGAAATTACTGTCTGTGTAACAGGGAAATGACTGTCTGGTAATGGAGAAATGATTGTCTGTGTAATGGGGAAATGGCTATCTGTGTAAAGGGGAAATTACTGTCTGTGTAACAGGGAAATGACTGTCTGGTAATGGGGAAATGACTGTCTGTGTAATGGGGAAATGAATGTCTGTGTAATGGAGAAATGACTGTCTGTGTAATGGAGAAATGACTGTCTGTGTAATGGGAAATGACTGTCTGTGTAATGGGGAAATGACTGTCTGTGTAATGGGGAAATGACTGTCTGTGTAATGGGAAATGACTGTCTGTGTAACAGGGAAATGACTGTCTGTGTAATGGGAAATGACTGTCTGTGTAACGGGGAAATGACTGTCTGTGTAATGGGGAAATGACTGTCTGTGTAATGGAGAAATGACTGTCTGTGTAATGGGGAAATGACTGTCTGTGTAATGGGGAAATGACTGTCTGTGTAATGGGGAAATGACTGTCTGTGTAATGGGGAAATGACTGTCTGTGTAATGGGGAAATGACTGTCTGTGTAATGGGGAAATGACTGGCTGTGTAATGGGGAAATGACTGTCTGTGTAATGGGGAAATTACTGTCTGTGTAATGGGGAAATGACTGTCTGTGTAATGGGGAAATGACTGGCTGTGTAATGGGGAAATGACTGTCTGTGTAATGGGGAAATGACTGTCTGTGTAAAGGGGAAATTAATAACACGTACATCCGAATGATCCAAACTAACACCATAACTCTGGCTAAGTAAGTTTACTGTAGAAGTATTGAGTTGGCTTCATGGTGTGTATGTAACGGCTTTATGTAACGCCTCATTAAACAGTGGACTTGTGGATTCTAACCAGCAACCTAATGCTGCTAATGACACTTATAAGTATAGTGTTCTAATACATGATCTAACATGGTGGACTCGATGGGGGGGGGCGGCCGTTTATGTCAGCACAAGACTCCTTGATTCAGCAGCGCGGGGGGGGGGTGTGTCAGTGTCAGGGGGGTGTCAGTGTCAGGGGGTGGGATCAGTGTCTTTATAGTGGAGCCAATTAACCATTTAGTACATAAATCTATTGAAGTATGGAGCGTGTCCAGGACCAGGCTGTCTGCTCTGGCTAACAAACATATACCATGTTATTTACTCTGTTGACCTGCTCTTACGCGTGAAAGCATTATAATGTGCTGCTGTTGTCTGTGGGGGTGGGTGGGTGGTTCAGGGATGGGGCACAAATTAGCTGCGAGGTCATAACGCTGTGTGGCTTGACACAAGTAGTCATTAGCTAGCTAAGCGTGGGGCGCTAGCTGGCGCAATAGCTAAACACACAGAGTGTTTATCTGTCTGGACGGCACTGAGTCCTAAGGCTGAATTTCATTGAATCGGCAATGAATTACTTGAGCAGTATTTTTTTTTTTTTACACCATGGTCAAGTCAATTCACAGAATGGTTTTGGGTACTTTAAAAATGTACTATTATTCAGTGGTGTAAAATACTTAAGTAAAAATACTTTAAAGTACTACTTAAGTAGTTTATGGGGGGGGGGGGGGTATCTGTACTTTACTTTACTATTTATATTTTTTGACAACTTTTATTTTTTACTTCACTACATTCCAAAAGAAAATCATGTACTTTTTACTTGATACATTTTCCCTGACACCCGAGAGTAATTGTTATATTTTGAATGCTAAGCAGGACAAGAAAATTGTCCAGTTCGCACACCAATTCACAGTATTAAGAGAACATCCTTGGTCATACCTACTGCCTCTGATCTGGCAGACTTACTAAACACACATGCTTTATTTGTAAATGATGTGTGGGTGTTGGAGTGTGCCCATTGCTACCCGTACTAAACCTCCCAGGTGGCGCAGTGGTCTAGGGCACTGCAACCCAGAGACCCTGGGTTCGTGCCCAGGCTCTGTCGCAGCAGGCCGCAACTGGGAGGTCCGTGGGGCGACGCACAATTGACCTAGCGTCGTTAGGGAGGGTTTGGCCGGTAGGGATATCCTTGTTTCATCGCGCACCAGCGACTCTTGTGGCGGGCCGGGCGCAGTGCCCGCTAACTAAGGTTGTCAGGTTGCACGGTGTTTCCTCCGACACATTGGTGCCGCTGGCTTCCGGGTTGGATGCGCGCTGTGTTAAGAAGCAGTGCGGCTTGGTTGGGTTGTGTTTCTTGGGATGCATGACTTTCGACCTTCGTCTCTCCCAAGCCCGTACAGGAGTTGTAGCGATGAGACAAGATAGTAACTACTAATAATTGGATACTACGAAATTAGGGGGTAAATTTATTTTTATTTTTTAAGTAGCATTATCCTGGGTGACTTTCACTTTTACTTGAGTCATTTTCTATTAAGGTATCTTTGTGTTTACTCCAGTACGACAATTGGGTAATTTTTCCACCACTGCTATTGCTACTACAGCCAGGTACGTAGATCGCTCTGGCAGGGAGATGATACCCGTTTTCAGCATAACAAGTGTATCCATGGACAGGAGGATTCTCTTATTGACATCGCTTTTTAGTCCATGATTGGTCTTAATCTGTGTCTGGGTAACCCCGCCCTACGGAGCCTAACATTGGTGTTGTGGGTTCGATTGAATTCCAGCCTCAGTGTATTTAAGCAATAAGGCCCGAGGGGCTGTGGTATACGGTCTGATAAACACAGCTGTCAGCCAATCAGCATTCAGGGCTCGAACCACCCTGTTTATAATCCCTATAGGTGTCCTGGACTTTCTGTTCTACTGGTATCTGATAGAGTGCTGCTAGCTACAGTAGCACTCTGCAGTTGCACTCTGTGTTGTAAACTGTTATAGCGGGGTTGTACATGTCATTCAGTAAGTGCTATCTGGGATCCTTGGTATGTCCCTACCCTAAACCCTAACCCTAACTCTAACCCTAAACTCTAACCCTTTCCCTAACCATAACCATAACTCTTAACTAACCGTAACCTTAACCCTTACCTTAACCATTTTAAATTTCACCTTCAATCTGTTAGGGCCGTCCCAAGGATAGCAACCCATCTAATTCACAATCATCCAGGAAGGTGATGCACCGTAATGATGCTCTACTTAGCTCTCCCTAGAGGTCACCGGCGCAATGCAGACGAGTTCCAGTACAGCTGGGGGGCGGCTAGAATTCCCACAAGTCTCTATGCAGAGAGGGAAACAAAACAGGAAGAGAAAACAAGCCAACGGGAAGCCAGATGGGTTCAAGAGAACAGTTAAAATAGACAATGATGACGCAGTGGCACTAAGGGTAACTTTAGCACGACTCTGCTAACTACACATCAGCGCTACTGTAACAACTACGTCTAACCAGACCTACTTCGTCTACTGCAACTACTGGCAATGCAATGCTACCATAGGGCCAAAACAAACAAACCATTTACGCAATGGACCTTTACTACTTATAGAATCTATAGCTACTGCTGCCGCCATTTTGAATAAGTACCTTAATCGCAAACCATTTCTTATTCTGCTCTTACGGCTACTGTAACTTCGAATGACCATGATAAAAGTCAGCTGACCATGAAAAACATGTATTGAATTTGATCGACTGCGTGTGTGTGTGTGAGCGAGCGTGTGTGTGTGTGTGTCTGTGCGTCTGTTTGTGTGTGTGTGTGTGTGTGTGTGTGTGCGCGTGCGTGCGTGCGCTCGATCCACGACTCTCTCATCCCCAAAATCAGCTGGCGCTTTCCTGTCCCTCCACCTGTTCACCAGACACCATGAATCAGCAGGCTGATGTAGAAGTGCACTGTTACTCTTCTGCTTTATGACATCATCCTCACCATCATCATCACCATTCAGACACCAGACACCATAAATCAGCAGGCTGACGTGGAAGTGCACTGTTACTCTTCTGCTTTATGACATCATCCTCACCATCATCATCACCATTCAGACACCAGACACAATCTGCCTGCATCATTCACAACCTCACTGAGCTGCTGTGTGTCCCCACTATATCCTACGTTCGGTTATAGTGTACTCTGTGGACAGACTACCTCATCTCCCCTACGCTCAGTTATAGTGTACTCTGTAGAGACTACCTCATCTCCCCTGCGCTCAGTTATCGTGTACACTGTGGAGACTACCTCATCTCCCCTACGCTCTGTTATAGTGTACTCTGTGGAGATTACCTCATCTCCCCTGCGCTCAGTTATAGTGTACTCTGTGACAGGCTACCTACTTCTACTCCGCAGTGCTCGGCCTTCAGAAGAGTAACCTCAACATATACACTGCAATTAGTACATGATTAGCCCAACACTCTTCAATTGGCTTTCTCAGGCTACCTCCCTGTTAGAACCACCAACTGCGTCTCGGTCCTGTTTAACAACATGTTGGTTTTGCGGTGAGAGGGCTTCGTGCCTGGTTAACACTCTAACATGAACATTTAATCAACGCCACAGGGCTTCTCATCCGACACATCTGAAGAAAAAAAGAAAACAACACAAGTCTGAATAACGGCCAATCCAAGCCAGGCCCCCCAGACATCCTGAGGCTCCATAACAATCAGTCTTTGAGGCGATGCCAGTTAACATGCCACCTCCACCGCTAATTACTTAATTAAATTAATGAGCTGGCACCGGGAACGAGAAGACGGAAGAAAAATAAGTGACGTCTTCAGAGGAAAGTATGATTAAAGCCTCTCTGTGATTCGTCGCTCCATCCCTCCTCTTCCCCGTTTGGTTTTCTTTCATTCTCTCTCTCTCTCTGTCTCTCTCTCTGTCTCTCTGTCTCTCTGTCTCTCTCTCTCTCTCTCTCTCTCTCTCTTTGCTGGTCACTTTCAGGTTGTTTATTGAGGGAAAACTACAAAGAATCACCACGGCTCCATGGAGAAAAGAATAGGACCATGGGATCCAGTTACCAGATGCATTACCAGTGAGGATGCTTGGATAGCAGTGGATCAAAGTTAGTCGTTGTGACTTCACAACATTTGTACAGTACACAGCGGGGAGATTTGGTCTATATTTTGCAATTAGTTCTGTTTTGAATACTGAAATTCAAAAATAGCTCAAATTAAGAGGACAAATATATATTTTATGAGAAAGACATCAAGGGGACGAGTATAGACATTTCGGCATTGGAATTATGAGGCAGAAAGTTTACCAGCGACACGGATTAACAGTATATTCCCAACAAATGCAGGTTAATCTTAATGAAATGAGAATTTCTGAACGTTTCAAACTCTTGTCTAGTCTGTTACCTCCCCTTGGCTGTAAATCAACAATATGTTCTGTGTTCGATGACTTGTCTTTAACCCAGCACCATTTATGGCATAGGATTTGGTAATGGAATTAGTCACATAACATTGAAAGAGGCATATTCCCAATGAATAGGACACATTATCCAATCAAGTTCCAGGGCCTCATTTGTAAATAGTTCTTGACCTCACACAAAGGAAAGGGGCCTAAAATAAGATATGTGTATTAACGTTACATAAATCGTGTAAGATGTTCCTTTTCAACCACATATCTTTGAAGAGTTTTTTTTCAAATCAACATGTATTTGTCACATGCACATACAACACTTAAAAAAAAAAAAAGTAAGTACAAAACATGTGCTAAATAACTAAAGGAAAAATAGTAACACAATAAAATAACTAGGGTAAAAAAAAAAGGGCTACCCTAGTCAATATGCAGGGGGTACGGGTTAGTCGAGGTAATATGTACATGAAGTGACTATGCATAGATAACAGCAGCAGCTTCAATTTTTATTTAACCTTTACTTAACTAGACAAGTTGGTTAAGAACAAATTCTTATTTTCAAAGACAGCCTAGGAACAGTGGGTTAACTGCCTGTTCGATGGCAGATTTGTACCTTGTCAGCTCGGGGGTTTGAACTTGCAGTCTTCCAGTTACTAGTCCAACACTCTAACCACTAGGCTACCCTGCCGCCCCAAAGAAGAGTGTGAAGGAATGTGAATGTATGTTTGTGTCTGTGTGTGTTTTGTGTGTGTGTGTGTGTGTGCGGTTAGAGTCCAGTGGGTGTACATCAAGTCAGTGCAAATAAATAACAATAAAATAAGGAGGTCAATGCTAATAGTCTGGGTAGCTATTTGATTAACTGTTCAGCAGTCTTATGGCTTGGGGGTAGAAGCTGTTATGGAGCCTTTTGGTCCTAGACTTGGCACTCCGGTACTGCTTGCTATGCGGTTCCAGAGAGAACAGTCTACGACTTGGGTAGATGGAGTCTGCTAATTTTTGGAAACTTCCTCTGGCACCGCCTGGTATAGAGGTCCCGGATGTCAGGAAGCTCGGCCCCAGTAATGTACTGGGCTGTACGCACTACCCTCCGTAGCGCCTTACGGTCGGATGCAGAGCAGTTGCCATACCAGGCGGGGATGCAACTGTAGAACTTTTTGAGGATCTGAGGTCGTATGCCAAATACTTTCTTTGTAATATGTGTGCGTCCTCACACTGAGGATGTCTTAATAAAGGATCCGGTATTACAGGGAACTGCCTGTGAGTTTGTTACATCAGAGAGCGACAACAGACAAAGAGAAGAAAGCACCACTTCCCCCACCTTAACCCCCCAACCCACCCCGAGCCACCCCCCTGGTCCTGCAGTGTGTTTCATTAATAACAGGGGTGATTATCTCTCCCCTGGGAGTCTTGGCCTACACACACCAGCCCCCCGTGGGCTTGCTAACGAGCACCTGACTCACCAGCCTCCGTCACGGCAGCTTTACAAGCCCACAGCCACTGAGCATAAAAAGAGGAAGTTTCGATCAAATGGACCCTAATCAAGGACTGCTCTGCTCTGTTCTGCTCCCTCTGAGCAGGGTTGTCTTCATTGTGACTGCTCTGTTCTGTTCTGCTCCCTCTGAGCAGGGTTGTCTTCACTGTGACTGCTCTGTTCTGTTCTGCTCCCTCTGAGCAGGGTTGTCTTCACTGTGACTGTGCTACTCAGGCTGTAGCATGAGTACCATCTGTTCACAATATTAAGAGAGGAGACATGCTCTGCACTAACTTTACCTTCCATTGCCTGCCCAAGGTGAGGTGTGTGTGTGTGTTTTAGGCATTATAAAAATGTTAGGAATACTAATAGGGAGAAAACAAAGCAGGATGATTATATATGAGCACATCACAAATTATCTCAGGTGCAGTGGGACCACAACAACACGAAAGTAACAAACACGGGATAGTCACTGAAACGTTGGCACAATGAGGTGTGATCTGAGGCAACCATTCTACAATAACGTCAATGTTGTGCCACTGTTACTGTACGTCACCAATGACATTGCTCCAGGGTCCACCCGAGACCACTCTGCCCAGGAGTGACCCGCCTGGTGAAACAGCACACCCGAGACCACTCTGCCCAGGAATGACCCGCCTCGTGAAACTGCACACCCGAGACCACTCTGCCCAGGAATGACCCGCCTCGTGAAACAGCACACCCGAGACCACTCTGCCCAGGAATGACCCGCCTCGTGAAACAGCACACCCGAGACCACTCTGCCCAGGAATGACCCGCCTCGTGAAACAGCACACCCGAGACCACTCTGCCCAGGAATGACCCGCCTGGTGAAACAGCACACCCGAGACCACTCTGCCCAGGAATGACCCGCCTCGTGAAACAGCACACCCGAGACCACTCTGCCCAGGAATGACCCGCCTCGTGAAACAGCACACCCGAGACCACTCTGTCCAGGAATGACCCGCCTCGTGAAACAGCACACCCGGGACCACTCTGCCCAGGAATGACCCGCCTCGTGAAACAGCACACCCGAGACCACTCTGCCCAGGAATGACCCGCCTGGTGAAACAGCACACCCGAGACCACTCTGCCCAGGAATGACCCGCCTGGTGAAACAGCACACCCGAGAACACTCAGCCCAGGAGTGACCCGCCTGGTGAAACAGCGCACCCGAGACAACTCTGCCCAGGAGTGACCCGCCTGGAGAAACAGCACACCCGAGACCACTCTGCCCAGGAATGACCCGCCTGGTGAAACAGCACACCCGAGACCACTTTGCCCAGGAATGACCCGCCTGGTGAAACAGCGCACCTGAGACCACTCTGCCCAGGACTGACCCGCCTGGTGAAACAGCACACCCGAGACCACTCTGCCCAGGAATGACCCGCCTGGTGAAACAGCACACCCGAGACCACTCTGCCCAGGAATGACCCGTCTGGTGAAACAGCACACCCGAGACCACTCTGCCCAGGAATGACCCGCCTGGTGAAACAGCACACCCGAGACCACTCTGCCCAGGAATGACCCGCCTGGTGAAACAGCACACCCGAGACCACTCTGCCCAGGAATGACCCGCCTGGTGAAACAGCACACCCGAGACCACTCTGCCCAGGAATGACCCGCCTGGTGAAACAGCACACCCCGAGACCACTCTGCCCAGGAATGACCCGCCTGGTGAAACAGCACACCCGAGACCACTCTGCCCAGGAATGACCCGCCTGGTGAATCAGCACACCCGAGAACACTCCAATCTGCCCAGGGGTGACCCGCCTGGTGAATCAGCACACCCGAGAACACTCTGCCCAGGAATGACCCGCCTGGTAAATCAGCACACCCGAGAACACTCTAATCTGCCCAGGGGTGACCCGCCTGGTGAAACAGCACACCCGAGAACACTCCAATCTGCCCAGGAGTGACCAGCCTGGTGAAACAGCACACCCGAGAACACTCCAATCTGCCCAGGAGTGACCCGCCTGGTGAAACAGCACACCCGAGAACACTCCAATCTGCCCAGGAGTGACCCACCTGGGGAAACAGCACACCCGAGAACACTCCAATCTGCCCAGGAGTGACCCGCCTGGTGAAACAGCACACCCGAGAACACTCCAATCCAAACAAACGTGTAGTATTCACAGCCCTACACATACAAGGTTTCAGATAATATACAATATAGAATTAGGACCCTGAGGTTTGGTTAATCATCTCACATCTCTGACCTGGATTTGAACCTTAACTTAATGCTTTTTCATCAAACTGTCACAATGCTTTCATTTTTGGTCTAATTCTCATTTTTGGAAAAGGCTTAAAATAAAGGTTAAAATCAAGGTCATGTGACATGATTAACAAAAACACAGGGCCCTAAAAATATTATATCACCAGGTTTCTGCTTTATAAGACAGATGGCATTGGCTATTGTCACTAGCAGATGCCAAATGTTTTCACCCTGTAAAAAATCTTACACAACTTGCTATTAGTGGATAGTGGATAATTGGTTTAGGTTGTAGGCTTAAATGGATAACTCTGCAAGACAGTTCAGAAGAGGAGAAGGCAGGGAGAGGTAGGGATAGAAGGGAAGGAGGGCTGGTAGGAGTGTGAAATGGAGCCATGTGCAGTAGACTTTAAGACTATTCATTCTGTGGTGAGGACAGTTGGAGCTCAGTACAGTTCTTGCTCCTCCCTTGTGAAATGAGCAGGAAGATTGTGTCCTATCAATTATTTATTCTATCCCCTTCACTATTAGCGAGCTGCTTCTTTAAAAAAGGGGAGAAAGTTCAGAAAGTAAAGTGAGTCGTGTGAAGTTAGAGACACAAGTTAATTAACAAAAAAGTCCATTGCCATTGGACCTTTTGCAGGGCTTATATAGGATGTTAGCCAACATCCTTGCCGCGGCAGCTAGCTCCAATGACCCAGACAGGCCTCTGCTACATTGCTTTGATCTGCAGTACATGTTCATGAGGGAATTTAACTTCCAACGTAAGCAGGAATGATATTAAATGTTTTCTGGGGGTAGTTTGAGGAGATGCAAAATATAGTTTATATTCTTTATATAAATGTAGCTTATGTTCCTTATATAAATGTAGCTTATATTCCTTATATAAACGTAGCTTATATTCCTTATATAAACATAGTTTTTGCTTATATTCTATGAAAAACGTTAAGGAGTTGGGCACTATGCGTCCAGGGGACAGCAGTTGGATACAAGATACAAGATACAAGATACTGTATTGCTATAAAGACATCTAGTGAAAATCTGATGATGAGCACACGAGACGAAGGCAGCTACTGTTCTGGGTCTGTTATAATGAACCATTTACACTTAGCAGATGCTGTTATCCAGGGTGATGCATTCAACTAAGGTAGATAAAACAACCATTAACACCATCATTGCAAATAAAACACTTTCCTTATTAAAACAGCTAATTGCATAACATTTCTTGAAGTTGTTCTTACTTTAAAATTAGCGTGCCTTAACAGCGATTGGAAAAGCAGTTGGCACTGTCGGCTCATAAAAGAGGTTCAGTTGGGTGTTACTGTGTCACATTGACTTAGAGCCACACATTTCAGCAGCCAGCTAGAGAAGTAACAGACGAAGGAGGAACAGACGGAGGAGGAACAGACGGAAGAGAAACAGACGGAGGAGGAACAGACGGAGGAGGAACAGACAGAGGAGGAACAGACGGAGGAGGAACAGACGGAGGAGGAACAGATGGAAGAGAAACAGACGGAGGAGGAACAGCTAGAGGAGGAACAGCTAGAAGAGAAACAGACGGAGGAGGAACAGCTAGAGGAGGAACAGCTGGAGGAGGAACAGACAGAGGAGGAACAGACGGAGGAGGAACAGATGGAAGAGAAACAGACAGAGGAGGAACAGACAGAGGAGGAACAGGCGGAGGAGGAACAGACGGAGGAGGAACAGACGGAGGAGGAACAGACGGAGGAGGAACAGACGGAGGAGGAACAGCTAGAGGAGGAACAGCTAGAGGAGGAACAGACGGAGGAGGAACAGCTAGAGGAGGAACAGCTAGAAGAGAAACAGACGGAGGAGGAACAGCTAGAGGAGGAACAGCTGGAGGAGGAACAGACGGAGGAGGAACAGACAGAGGAGGAACAGACAGAGGAGGAACAGACAGAGGAGGAACAGACAGAGGAGGAACAGACGGAGGAGGAACAGACGGAGGAGGAACAGACGGAGGAGGAAAAGACGGTGGAGGAACAGACGGAGGAGGAACAGCTAGAGGAGGAACAGCTAGAGGAGGAACAGACGGAGGAGGAACAGCTAGAGGAGGAACAGACGGAGGAGGAACAGCTAGAAGAGGAACAGCTAGAGGAGAAACAGACGGAGGAGGAACAGCTAGAGGAGGAACAGCTAGAGGAGGAACAGACGGATGAGGACCAGACGGAAGAGGAACAGACGGAAGAGGAACAGCTGGAGTAGGAACAGACGGAGGAGGAACAGATGGAGGAGGAACAGCTAGAGGAGGAACAGACGGAGGAGGAACAGCTAGAGGAGGATCAGACGGAGGAGGAACAGACGGAGGAGGAACAGACGTAGGAGAAACAGACGGAGGAGGAACAGCCGGAGGAGGAACAGCCGGAGGAGGAACAGATGGAGGAGGAACAGATGGAGGAGGAACAGCTAGAGGATGAACAGCTAGAGGAGGAACAGATGGAGGAGGAACAGATGGAGGAGGAACAGCTAGAGGAGGAACAGCTGGAGGAGGAACAGGCGGAGGAGGAACAGGCGGAGGAGGAACAGATGGAGGAGGAACAGACGGAGGAGGAACAGACGGAGGAGGAACAGACGGAGGAGGAACAGCTAGAGGAGGAACAGACGGAGGAGGAACAGCTCACTTCCGGCGCCGACAGAGATGGCCGCCTCGCTTCGCGTTCCTAGGAAACTATGCAGTTTTTTGTTTTTTTTACGTGTTATTTCTTACATTAGTACCCCAGGTCATCTTAGGTTTCATTACATACAGTCGAGAAGAACTACTAAATATAAGATCAGCGTCAACTCACCATCAGTACGACCAAGAATATGTTTTTTGCGACGCGGATCCTGTGTTCTGCCTTACAAACAGGACAACGGAGTGGATCCCATGCAGCGACCCAAAAAAACGACTCCGAAAAAGAGGGAAACGAGGCGGTCCACCATGCACCATTCCCTAGCATTCTTCTTGCCAATGTCCAGTCTCTTGACAACAAGGTTGATGAAATCCGAGCAAGGGTAGCATTCCAGAGGGACATCAGAGACTGTAACGTTCTTTGCTTCACGGAAACGTGGCTTACTGGAGAGACGCTATCCGAGGCAGTGCAGCCAACAGGTTTCTCCACGCATCGCGCAGACAGAAACAAACATCTTTCTGGTAAGAAGAGGGGCGGGGGCGTATGCCTTATGACTAACGTGACATGGTGTGATGAAAGAAACATACAGGAACTCAAATCCTTTTGTTCACCTGATTTAGAATTCCTCACAATCAAATGTAGACCGCATTATCTACCAAGAGAATTCTCTTCGATTATAATCACAGCCGTATATATCCCCCCCCAAGCAGACACATCGTTGGCTCTGAATGAACTTTATTTGACTCTTTGCAAACTGGAAACCATTTATCCGGAGGCTGCATTCATTGTAGCTGGGGATTTTAACCAGGCTAATCTGAAAACAAGACTCCCTAAATTTTATCAGCATATCGATTGGCAACCAGGGGTGGAAAGACCTTGGATCATTGTTACTCTAACTTCCGCGACGCATATAAGGCCCTGCCCCGCCCCCCTTTCGGAAAAGCTGACCACGACTCCATTTTGTTGATCCCTGCCTACAGACAGAAACTAAAACAAGAGGCTCCCACGCTGAGGTCTGTCCAACGCTGGTCCGACCAAGCTGACTCCACACTCCAAGACTGCTTCCATCACGTGGACTGGGACATGTTTCGTATTGCGTCAGACAACAACATTGACGAATACGCTGATTCGGTGTGCGAGTTCATTAGAACGTGCGTTGAAGATGTCGTTCCCATAGCAACGATTTAAATATTCCCTAACCAGAAACCGTGGATTGATGGCAGCATTCGCGTGAAACTGAAAGCGCGAACCACTGCTTTTAATCAGGGCAAGGTGTCTGGTAACATGACCGAATACAAACAGTGCAGCTATTCCCTCCGCAAGGCTATCAAACAAGCTAAGCGTCAGTACAGAGACAAAGTAGAATCTCAATTCAACGGCTCAGACACAAGAGGCATGTGGCAGGGTCTACAGTCAATCACGGACTACAGGAAGAAATCCAGCCCAGTCACGGACCAGGATGTCCTGCTCCCAGGCAGACTAAATAACTTTTTTGCCCGCTTTGAGGACAATACAGTGCCACTGACACGGCCTGCAACGAAAACTTGCGGTCTCTCCTTCACTGCAGCTGAGGTGAGTAAGACATTTAAGCGTGTTAACCCTCGCAAGGCTGCAGGTCCAGACGGCATCCCCAACCGCGCCCTCAGAGCATGCGCAGACCAGCTGGCCGGTGTGTTTACGGATATATTCAATCAATCCCTATACCAGTCTGCTGTTCCCACATGCTTCAAGAGGGCCACCATTGTTCCTGTTCCCAAGAAAGCTAAGGTAACTGAGCTAAACGACTACCGCCCCGTAGCACTCACTTCCGTCATCATGAAGTGCTTTGAGAGACTAGTCAAGGACCATATCACCTCCACCCTACCTGACACCCTAGACCCACTCCAATTTGCTTACCGCCCAAATAGGTCCACAGACGATGCAATCTCAACCACACTGCACACTGCCCTAACCCATCTGGACAAGAGGAATACCTATGTGAGAATGCTGTTCATTGACTACAGCTCGGCATTCAACACCATAGTACCCTCCAAGCTCGTCATCAAGTTCGAGACCCTGGGTCTCGACCCCGCCCTGTGCAACTGGGTACTGGACTTCCTGACGGGCCGCCCCCAGGTGGTGAGGGTAGGCAACAACATCTCCTCCCCGCTGATCCTCAACACTGGGGCCCCACAAGGGTGCGTTCTGAGCCCTCTCCTGTACTCCCTGTTCACCCACGACTGCGTGGCCACGCACGCCTCCAACTCAATCATCAAGTTTGCGGACGACACAACAGTGGTAGGCTTGATTACCAACAACGACGAGACGGCCTACAGGGAGGAGGTGAGGGCCCTCGGAGTGTGGTGTCAGGAAAATAACCTCACACTCAACGTCAACAAAACTAAGGAGATGATTGTGGACTTCAGGAAACAGCAGAGGGAACACCCCCCTATCCACATCGATGGAACAGTAGTGGAGAGGGTAGCAAGTTTTAAGTTCCTCGGCATACACATCACAGACAAACTGAATTGGTCCACTCACACAGACAGCATTGTGAAGAAGGCGCAGCAGCGCCTCTTCAACCTCAGGAGGCTGAAGAAATTCGGCTTGTCACCAAAAGCACTCACAAACTTCTACAGATGCACAATCGAGAGCATCCTGGCGGGCTGTATCACCGCCTGGTACGGCAACTGCTCCGCCCTCAACCGTAAGGCTCTCCAGAGGGTAGTGAGGTCTGCACAACGCATCACCGGGGGCAAACTACCTGCCCTCCAGGACACCTACACCACCCGATGTCACAGGAAGGCCATAAAGATCATCAAGGACATCAACCACCCGAGCCACTGCCTGTTCACCCCGCTATCATCCAGAAGGCGAGGTCAGTACAGGTGCATCAAAGCTGGGACCGAGAGACTGAAAAACAGCTTCTATCTCAAGGCCATCAGACTGTTAAACAGCCACCACTAACATTGAGTGGCTGCTGCCAACACACTGACACTGACTCAACTCCAGCCACTTTAATAATGGGAATTGATGGGAAATGATGTAAATATATCACTAGCCACTTTAAACAATGCTACCTTATATAATGTTACTTACCCTACATTATTCATCTCATATGCATACGTATATACTGTACTCTATATCATCGACTGTATCCTTATGTAATACATGTATCACTAGCCACTTTAACTATGCCACTTTGTTTACATACTCATCTAATATGTATATACTGTACTCAATACCATCTACTGTATCTTGCCTATGCTGCTCTGTACCATCACTCATTCATATATCCTTATGTACATATTCTTTATCCCCTCACACTGTGTACAAGACAGTAGTTTTGGAATTGTTAGTTAGATTACTTGTTGGTTATTACTGCATTGTCGGAACTAGAAGCACAAGCATTTCGCTACACTCGCATTAACATCTGCTAACCATGTGTATGTGACAAATAAAATTAGATTTGATTTGATTTGATAGAGGAGGATCAGACGAAGGAGGAACAGACGGAGGAGGAACAGCCGGAGGAGGAACAGACGGAGGAGGAACAGCTGGTGGAGGAACAGCTAGAGGAGGAACAGACGGATGAGGACCAGACGGAAGAGGAACAGACAGAGGAGGAACAGCTGGAGGAGGAACAGACGGAGGAGGAACAGACGGATTAGGAACAGACGGAGGAGGAACAGCTAGAGGAGGAACAGACGGAGGAGGAACAGCCGGAGGAGGAACAGCCAGAGGAGGAACAGCCAGAGGAGGAACAGCCGGAGGAGGAACAGCTGGAGGAGGAACAGCTGGAGGAGGAACAGCTGGAGGAGGAACAGCTGGAAGAGGAACAGCTGGAGGAGGAACAGACGGAGGAGGAGCAGACAGAGGAGGAACGGCTGAAGGAGGAACGGCTAGAGGAGGAACAGCTAGAGGAGGAACAGACGGAGGAGGAACAGACGGAGGAGGAACAGACGGAGGAGGAACAGCTGGAGGAGGAACAGACGGAGGAGGAACAGCTAGAGGAGGATCAGACGGAGGAAGAACAGACGGAGGAGGAACAGCTGGAGGAGGAACAGCCGGAGGAGGAACAGCTAGAGGAGGAACAGCTGGAGGAGGAACAGCTAGAGGAGGAACAGACGGAGGAGGAACAGCTAGAGGAGGAACAGACGGAGAAGGAACAGACGGAGGAGGAACAGACAGCGATGTATTCCTCATGGGGTGCATTCCATGTGGACTAATAATAGTTCTGGACTTTACACAACACCTCCTACACTCTTAGAACTAAGAGGTGCTATTTATAATCTAAAATAGTTATTTGGCTGTCCCCATAGGAGAACCCTTTAAAGAACCTTTATCTCTGTCTGTCTCTCCGTCTGTCTGCCTGTCTCTGTCTGTCTGTCTGCTTGTCTGTCTGTCTGCCCCAGACAGTCTATCTTATCCAGTGGTGGTTAGTGTCTCTGTGGACCTGTGTCTCTGTGAACCTGTGTCTCTGTGGGCCAGTGTCTCTGTGGGCCTGTGTTTCTGTGGACCTGTGTCTCTGTGGACCTGTGTCTCTGTGGGCCAGTGACTCTGTGGACCTGTGTCTCTGTGTCTCTGTGGGCCAGTGTCTCTGTGGACCTGTGTCTCTTTGTGCCAGTGTCTCTGTGGACCTGTGTCTCTGTGGGCCAGTGTCTCTGTGTCTCTGTGTCTATGTGGACCTGTGTCTCTGTGGGCCAGTGTCTCTGTGGACCTGTATCTATGTGGGCCTGTGTCTCTGTGGACCTCTGTCTCTGTGGTCCAGTGTCTATGTGGACCTGTGTCTCTGTGGGCCAGTGTCTCTGTGGACCTGTATCTCTGTGGGCCTGTGTATCTGTGGGCCTGTGTCTCTGTGGGCTAGTGTCTCTGTGTACCTGTGTCTCTTTTGGACCTGTGTCTCTGTGGGCCAGTGTCTCTGTGGACCTGTGTCTCTGTGGACCTGTGTCTATGTGGACCTGTGTCTCTGTGGGCCAGTGTCTCTGTGGACCTGTGTCTCTGTGGGCCAGTGTCTCTGTGGACCAGTGTCTCTGTGGACCTGTGTCTCTGTGTACCTGTGTCTCTGTGTACCTGTGTCTCTGTGGGCCAGTGTCTCTGTGGACCTGTGTCTCTGTGGGCCAGTGTCTCTGTGGACTTGTGTCTCTGTGGGCCCTATCTGGCTGGACGTTGTGTCCCTGTGCCTGCAGCCTGTGACGAGTCCTCAACAACCGGATGTTCCAGTGTTCAGGGGAAATGGAAAGAGAGTCTGACACGACTTCCGCTTTTGGACATTTACAGGGCGACACTCCATCTTAACTCCTCCTCCACATTTCTGGATTGGTTGAACAGTACAGAAGAGAACCTCCCCAACAGTTTTTTTCCTTCTCGTCAAGACCAGTATGTAGGGGATCTAGTTTCAAGCGTTTATTTTATGCCTGCTAAGCTAGGTTAAGGTGCCTGTGGCCATGTCTCTCATCAAAGCCCATGTGTGTCACAGATTATTTATCACACAGGTGGAGCTCTATTATGGGCAGCCCCTGTGGGCTTCCCACTGGGCTCAAATCAGAACTAAATGGCCTCCAGCCACCCACACTGACTGGCTGTGACAGATGCAGAGGGCAGCTTGCCAGCCCATGCTCCCAATCCCTGGTCAGGTGTAGGCAGGTGTGTACTCACTGCCTCCTTCTCCCTTTCTCAATTCAATACAATGGGATTTATTGACATGGGAAACGAAACCTCTGTTTACATTACCATAGCAAGTGAAATAGATAATAAACAAAAGTGAAATAAACAATAAAAAATAAACAGTAAACATTACACACACAAAAGTTCCAAAGGAATAGATACATTTTAAATGTCATATTATGTACAGTGTTATAATGATGTACAAAATGGAAAATGAATCAACTTAAATATGGGTTGTATTTACAATGGTGTTTGTTCTTCACTTTTCTTGCTGCTGTGATGGCACACTGTAGTATTTCACCCAATAGATATGGGAGTCCATCAAAATTGGATTTGTTTGGGAAAGTTTGGGAATCACTTCCTATTAGGTGGTTGAATTTTGATAATTCTGTTCTACATGCATTATTTGGGGTTTTACGTTTTACACAGAGGATGTTTTTGCAGAATTCTGCATGTAGAGTATCACTTTGATGTTGTCCCATTTTGTGAATTATTGGTTGGTGAGCGGACCCCATACCTCACAACCATAAAGGGCAATGGGTTCTATAACTAATTCAAAAAATTTTAGCCAGATCTTAATTGGAATGTCGAATTTATGTTCCTTTTGATAGCTTAGAAGGTCCTTCTTGCCTTGTCTCTCAGATCGTTCACAGCTTTGTGGAAGTCAGGTTTAGGCCGAGAAAGGTATAGTTTTTTGTGTGCTCTAGGGCAACGGTGTGTAGATGGAATTTGTATTTGTGGTCCTGGAAACTGAACAATTTTTGGAACACCATTATTTTTGTCTTACTGAGATTCACTGTCAGTGCCCAGGTCTGAAATAATCTGTGCTGAAGATCTAGGTGCTGCTTTAGGCCCTCCTATTTCTCTCTCTCTCTCTCTCTCTCTCTCTCTCTCTCTCTCTCTCTCTCTCTCTTTCTATTGTCTATACCTCTCTGTCTCTCTCTCTCTATTTCTATTGTCTATACCTCTTTCTATTGTCTATACCTCAGACAGAGACTGTCTGTCTCTGTCTGCCTCTGTCTTGCTATTTCGCTTCATTACTGTTTCTCTCTCAATTAAATTTCAATGTAAGGGCCTTTATTGGCATGGGAAACAAAGCAAGTGAAATAAACAATACAAATGAACAGTAAACATTCTCTCTCGCTCTCTGCACCACAGGTACAACTGATGAGAACAAGCCAGTCTCCTAAGCTAAGGTCTTAAATCATTTTAAAGCAAACTAGTTAGCAAAGAAGTCTCAGGGATTGTTAAGGATTCTCTTTTGGCATGTGTATAGGTCTCAGGGATTGTTAAGGATTCTCTTTTGGCATGTTCAGAACCAGTTTATTACTTCACACCCATTCCAAAACAGACTGCAACTCCTTGCTAAGGGTTTCAGTGACTTGATTAGCTGTGGTTGCTGATGTGTATATGGTTGAATCATTAGCATACATGGACACACATGCTTTGTTTAATGCCAGGGGCAGGTCATTGGTAAAAATAGAAACAAGTAGAGAGCCTAGAGAGCTGCCCTGCGGTACACCACACTTTACAGGTTTGACATTAGATAAGCTTCCATTAAAGAAAACCCTTTGAGTTCTATTAGATAGATAGCTCTGAATCCACAATATGGCAGAGGTTGAAAAGCCATAACACATATATTTTTTCAACAACAGGCTATGGTCAATAATATCAAAGGCTGCACTGAAAACTAACAGTACAGCTCCCCCAGTCTTCTTATTATCAATTTCTTTCAACAAATCATTAGTCATTTGTGTCATTGCAGTACATGTTGAGTGTCCTTCTCTATAAGCATGCTGAAAGTCTGTTGTTAATTTGCTTACAGACAAATAGCATTGTATTTGGTCCCTCCAGGCCTGAGGACAAAGACTTTCCACTAGGCTCAGATTAAAAATTTGACAGATAGGAGTGGCTATAGAGTCAGTTACCATCCTCAGTAGCTTTCCAGAAGTTGTCAATGCCAGGTGGTTTGTCATATTGGTCGATAACAATCATTTTCCCACCTCTCCCACACTAACTTTACAAAACTCAAATGTGCAATGCTTTTCTTTCATTATTAGTTTTTTATGCATGAATAGAATTGCTCACTGTTCGCTGTTGGCATTTCTTGCCCTATTTTGCCCACTATTCCAATTAAATAATCATTAAAATAATTGACAACATCAAATGGTTTCGTGATGAATAAGCCATCTGATTGGATGAAAGATGGAGTTGAATTTGTCTTTCGCACCATAATTTCATTTAAAGTACTCCAAAGTGTTTTTATATCATTGATCTTGGCTTCATAATACAGTTTCTTCTTCTTTTTTTGTTGAGTTTAGTCACATCATTTCTCAATTTGCAGTAGGTTAGCCAGTCAAATTATTATTATTATTATTTTTACATTTTAAAATGTTTTTTAAAAAAGTACTTGCTATATTGTATTTACTTCGCCACCATGGCCTTTTTTGCCTTTACCTCCCTTATCTCACCTCATTTGCTCACATTGTATATAGACTCATTTTTCTACTGTATTATTGACTGCATGTTTGTTTTACTCCATGTGTAACTCTGTGTCGTTGTATGTGTCGAACTGCTTTGCTTTATCTTGGCCAGGTCGCAGTTGCAAATGAGAACTTGTTCTCAACTTGCCTACCTGGTTAAATAAAGGTGAAAAAAAAAAAAAAGTTCAGCCAGACTTATTAGCCACTCCTTTTGCTCCATCTCTTTCAACTATACAGTTTTTCAATTCCTCATCAATCCATGGAGCATTAACAGTTCTAACAGTTAGTTTCTTAACCTGTGCATGTTTATCAAT
This sequence comes from Oncorhynchus mykiss, assembly GCF_013265735.2. Classification (NCBI taxonomy): domain Eukaryota; kingdom Metazoa; phylum Chordata; class Actinopteri; order Salmoniformes; family Salmonidae; genus Oncorhynchus; species Oncorhynchus mykiss. The sequence goes on from NC_048570.1 coordinate 10,967,840, forward strand.
AATTGGAAGAAGCAATTTCATAAATTCATCAAGTGCAGCGTCTGGATGCTCCTCATTAATCACATAATTTTTATTAATATTTTTAACATCATCCACATAAGAGTCACAGCAAAATATTTTGTATGATCTCTTATACACTATTTTAGGCCCAGCTGTTGGAACTTTCCTGGATATTATCACTATATTGTGATTATTGCATCCAATGGGTACGGATAAACAAAGTTCTACAGTTTTAGTAAAAATGTGATCGATACATGTGGATGATCTTGTTCCTGTAGTGTTTGTAAACACCCTGGTTAGATGATTAATAACCTGAACCAGATTACAGGCACTGGTTACAGTAAAAAGCTTCTTCTTGAGTGGAAAACTTGATGAAAACCAGTCAATATTCTGGTCCCCAAGAAAGTAGACCTCTCTGTTTACATCACATACACTATCAAGCATTTCACACGTATTATTTAGATACTGACTGTTAGCCCCTGGTGGCCTATAGCAACACCCCAAAAGAAAAGGCTTTAGATGTGCCAAGTGAACCTGCAACCACAACACTTCAATAACACTTGACATAAGTTCTTCTCTAAGCATTACAGGGATATGTCTCTGAAAATATACAGCAACACCTCCCCCATGAGCATTTCTGTCTCTTCTATAGATGTTATATCCTTGTATTGCTACATCATCAAATTAATTATCTAAGTGAGTCTCAGAAATGGCTAATACATGAACGTTATCTGATGTTAGCATGTTATTGATTTCATGAACCTTATTTCTAAGGCTACATATATTAATATGGGCTATTTTCAGCCCCTTCCTGGGTAGTCTATCAGAGAGACATAATACAGAAAAGAGCAAACAAAGCAAGATAAAAAAAAAAAGTTTGGCATCACTTTGAAATATCCTTGTTTTTGAAAGAAAATCACATTTTTTGTCCATTAAAATAACATAAAATTGATCAGAAATACACTGTAGACATTGTTAATGTTGTAAATGACTATTGTAGCTGGAAATGGCTGATTTTTAATGGAATCTACATGGGCGTACAGAGGCCCATTATCAGTAACCATCACTCCTGTGTTCCAATGGCACGTTGTGTTAGCTAATCCAAGTTTATAATTTTAAAAGGCTAATTGATCATTAGAAAACCCTTTTGCAATTATGTTAGCACAGCTGAAAACTGATTTAAAGAAGCAATAAAACTGGCCTTCTTTAGACTAGTTCAGTATCTGGAGCATCAGCATTTGTGGGTTCAATTACAGGCTCAAAATGGCCAGAAACAAAGACCTTTCTTCTGAAACTCGTCAGTCTATTCTTGTTCTGCAAAATGAAGGCTATTCCATGTGAGAAATTGCCAAGAAACTGAACATTACGTACAACGCTGTGTACTACTCCCTTCACAGAAGGGACCATACTAAAACAAAGACATCACAAAGGAACTAAGGTCAGAACGTGACACAACTGAGCAAGAGGACAAGTACATTAGAGTGTTTAGTTTGAGAAACAGACGCCTCAAAAGGTCCTCAACTGGCAGCTTCATTAAATAGTACCCGCAAAACACCACTCTCAACGTCAACAGTGAAGAGGCGACTCAGGGATGCGGGCCTTCTAGGCAGAGTTGAAAAGAAAAAGCCATATCTCAGACTGGCCAATAAAAATGAAATATTAAAATGGTCAAAAGAACAGACACGGGACAGAGGATCTCCGCCTGGAAGGCCAGCATCCAGGAGTCGCCTCTTCACTGTTGACGTTGAGACAGGTGTTCTTTCCTCTTCTGGCGCACAGATTCAGGATAGTCCTCGTTCAGGAAGAAAAGTTCCGCTTGGCTCTTTCCAGAACTGATACCTTGTCCTTGAACCTCAGGAACTTGACCACTATTGGCCTGGGCCTGTCACCTGGGTCAGTGGTGGGTTCTCCAGTCCTGTGGTCGCACTCCACCTCAATCTTCCTGTGGTCCATCTTCAATTTATTTTCCCTCACTTTGTCCTCAGACACCGTCCAGGTCTCATGTGGAGATTCTGCAATTCCGTCCACAACCATGTTGTTCCGCCTTGATTGTCCCTCGAGTCTGATTTACCTGTCATTGTTATCATGGATTCACACACAGAACTGATGTCCTCTATCAATGACTTACAGATTGCTGTCATCTTGCCATCCTCCTGTTTCAACTGATCGAGCTGACCCTGGGAGAACTGCAAACTGTTCTTCAGGTCCTGGACCTCTCTGGTCAGGTCGACCATTCTTTTATTTGGACAAAACACTTTAAGCTATTTTCTTGTTGTTGTAACAACTGCTTGTAGGTCTCTTTTGGCATGTGTATCAGTCTCAGGGATTGTTAAGGATTCTCTTTTGGCATGTGTATCAGTCTCAGGGATTGTTAAGGATTCTCTTTTGGCATGTGTATCAGTCTCAGGGATTGTTAAGGATTCTTTTTTGGCATGTGTATCAGTCTCAGGGATTGTTAAGGATTCTCTTTTGGCATGTGTATCAGTCTCAGGGATTGTTAAGGATTCTCTTTTGGCATGTGTATCAGTCTCAGGGATTGTTAAGGATTCTCTTTTGGCATGTGTATCAGTCTCAGGGATTGTTAAGGATTCTCTTTTGGCATGTGTATCAGTCTCAGGGATTGTTAAGGATTGTCTTTTGGCATGTGTATCAGTCTCAGGGATTGTTAAGGATTCTCTTTTGGCATGTGTATCAGTCTCAGGGATTGTTAAGGATTCTTTTTTGGCATGTGTATCAGTCTCAGGGATTGTTAAGGATTCTCTTTTGGCATGTGTATCAGTCTCAGGGATTGTCAAGGATTCTCTTTTGGCATGTGTATCAGTCCCAGGGATTGTTAATGATTCTCTTTTGGCATGTGTATCAGTCTCAGGGATTGTTAAGGATTCTCTTTTGGCATGTGTATCAGTCTCAGGGATTGTTAAGGATTCTATTTTGGCATGTGTATCAGTCTCAGGGATTGTTAAGGATTCTCTTTTGGCATGTGTATCAGTCTCAGGGATTGTTAAGGATTCTCTTTTGGCATGTGTATCAGTCTCAGGGATTGTTAAGGATTCTCTTTTGGCATGTGTATCAGTCTCAGGGATTGTTAAGGATTCTCTTTTGGCATGTGTATCAGTCTCAGGGATTGTTAAGGATTCTCTTTTGGCATGTGTATCAGTCTCAGGGATTGTTAAGGATTCTATTTTGGCATGTGTATCAGTCTCAGGGATTGTTAAGGATTCTCTTTTGGCATGTGTATCAGTCTCAGGGATTGTTAAGGATTCTCTTTTGGCATGTGTATCAGTCTCAGGGATTGTTAAGGATTCTTTTTTGGCATGTGTATCAGTCTCAGGGATTGTTAAGGATTCTCTTTTGGCATGTGTATCAGTCTCAGGGATTGTTAAGGATTCTCTTTTGGCATGTGTATCAGTCTCAGGGATTGTTAAGGATTCTCTTTTGGCATGTGTATCAGTCTCAGGGATTGTTAAGGATTCTCTTTTGGCATGTGTATCAGTCTCAGGGATTGTTAAGGATTCTCTTTTGGCATGTGTATGCCCTATTAAGAATGCCATTTAGTATCCCACTAGAAGCTACTTTGGCTGATTGAGCATGGATTTCACCAGGGTTCCACTCACCAACAAGAGATTTTAATTTCAATCAGCACTTCAAACGTGATCTAGAGAACAGCTCTGCTTGTTCTGGCACTGCTCATGCAATAGCAAAAAGCTCAGAGACCGTGTGTGTGTGTGTGTTTGTGTGTGTGTCCCACAATCTCCATGCAGCAATTCAACTGGCAGCCACTACTGTAGAACTATGTCCAACTACTACAACTACCACTACTATAGAACTAAGTCCAACTACTACTACTACTACTAATACTACTGTAGAACTACGTCTACTACAACTACCACTACTGTAGAACTAAGTCCAATGACAACTACTACTACTACCACTACTGTAAAACTAACTTCAACTACTACTACTAGTAAATCTACTGTAGGACTAAGTGTAACTACTACTACAACCATTGTAGAACTAAGTCCAACTACTACTAATACCACCACTGTAGAGCTAAGTCCAACTGCTACTACTATTACTACCACTAATACTACTGTAAAACAAAGTCCAACTACTACTACTTTTACAGCTACTGTAGAACTAAGTCCAGCTTACTACTACTACTACTACTACTACTACTACTACTACTGTAGGACTAAGTCTACTACTACTACCACTACTGTAGAACTAAGTCCAACAACTACTACTATTGTAGCACTAAGTCCAACTACTACTAGTACTACCACTACTGTAGAACTAAGTCCAACTCATGTTTAATGAATATCAAGCCCTTGGCTGATTCGCTTTCATTCCCTCTCACCTCAAAGCTTGACAAAACTCTTTGATAGCAGAACTCTTATTGAGTGAACTATCTTTGCTCAGAAAACTGTCGTAACATTTTCAAAAGGTATTTGTCCGTCTTGCAATCTGTTGATCTGTGTGCCGGTTCGGTTGTTTCCACCACCCAGATCTCTACTAGATACTGCTGAATTGAAAATACATCCTCTGGACTTGTTTGTATTGATCTTAAAGAAAGTTTAAAGAAAGTTTTCATGGCCTTTCATGGTTTTCTATTTCCAGAGAAAGATACATTTTAGTACCTGACGTTACAAGGTGCTCTTTAGTCTTTGAATCCATTAGCGAAGCCATCTAAAATCTACTAAACAATGTCTCGGCAGCTTCAAGACAGGGCAGATAAAATGGCAGAAAGGCTCCACTAAACTAGTATCCCCTGTACAACAGCAAAGCTTTCAGCCACTTTGTATCGATTTTCACACGTCCGACAGGAGACATTGCCCCTCCACTGAATTCCTTGACGACAGACAGTGTAGGTACAAGGCTACCCAGGACAAGTGGAGAGATAAGCACAGGGCATGAGTCAGGGCCACAGGAGGGTTGCTCAGCGCAGTGAAATGTAGTGTATCGAAAAAACACATCCTTCAGCTGAGACCGCTTGAGGCCCAGCGAGGGAGGGAGAGGGAGAGACAGAGAGAGACAGAGAGAGAGAGAAAAAGAGAGAGCGGGGGGAGAAAATGATTAAGGGAGGGAGGGATGGATAAGAGAGACAGAAAAATACAGAGGGAGAGCACACCTCTCAGAGAGAGAGAGAGAGGGGGGGAGAGAGAGAGCACCATGACAAGAGCGTTGCCGGGTAACTGTTGGCTTATGAGCACTTGGAGATGTTGCCGCTGCCCAGCTTGGGACCTGGCAAATGTACCTGGCACTCATCTAGCTGTACCTGACAACCAGCATTGGAGCCAGGTACAAACAGCTGCATCCTGCAGGGAGAGGCTTTGTGCACAAACGGCACCATTCCCAGAAATGGAAAAATAGTACACTTTTGAAGACCTGTCTCTATAGAGTTGTGAAGATGTGAAGTAAGTCGGGGGGGGGGGGGGGGGGGGGGATAAGAGCATCTGCTAAATAACAATAGCAATATCTCTCTATGTGGTCGTACTGTAAAATCAAATCAAATTGTATTTGTCACATGAGCCGAATACAACAGGTGTAGAAATGGTTACTTACAAGCCCTTAACCAACAATGCAGTTTAAGAAATAAAGTTAAGAAAATATTGACAAAATAAACTGAAGCAAAACAATTTATAAAAAACAACACAATAAAATTACATAACAATAACGGGGCTATATACAGACGGTACCGGTACCGAGTCAATGTGAAGGTGAGTACAGGTTAGTCAAGATATTTTGTACATATAGGTAAAGGTGACAATGCAAATAGTCCAGGTGGCCACTTGATTCATTGTTCAGCAGTCTTATGGCTTGGGGGTAGAAGCTGTTAAGGAGCCTTTTGGACATAGACCTGGCACTCTGCTTGCCATGCGGTAACAGAGAGAACAGTCTATGACTTTGGTGAGTCTTTGACAATTTTTTGGGCCTCTGACACCACCTAGTATATAGGTCCTGGATGGCAGGAAGCTTGGCCCCAGTGATGGGCCATACGCACTACCCTCTGCAGCACCTTACGGTCGGATGCCGAGCAGTTGACATACCAGGCAGTGATGCAACCGGTCAGGATGCTCTCAATCGTGCAGCTGTATAACTTTTTGAGGATCTGGGAACTCATGCCAAATACAGTGCCTTGCGAAAGTATTCGGCCCCCTTGACCTTTGCGACCTTTTGCCACATTTCAGGCTTCAAACATAAAGATATAAAACTGTATTTTTTTTGTGAAGAATCAACAACAAGTGGGACACAATCATGAGGTGGAACGACATTTATTGGATATTTCAAACTTTTTTAACAAATCAAAAAACTGAACAATTGGGCGTGAAAAATTATTCAGCCCCTTTACTTTCAGTGCAGCAAACTCTCTCCAGAAGTTCAGTGAGGATCTCTGAATGATCCAATGTTGACCTAAATGACAAATGATGATAAATACAATCCACCTGTGTGTAATCAAGTCTCCGTATAAATGCACCTGCACTGTGATAGTCTCAGAGGTCCGTTAAAAGCGCAGAGAGCATCATGAAAAACAAGGAACACACCAGGCAGGTCCGATATACTGTTGTGAAGAAGTTTAAAGACGGATTTGGATACAAAAAGATTTCCCAAGCTTTAAACATCCCAAGGAGCACTGTGCAAGCGATAATATTGAAATGGAAGGAGTATCAGACCACTGCAAATCTACCAAGATCTGGCCGTCCCTCTAAACTTTCAGCTCATACAAGGAGAAGACTGATCAGAGATGCAGCCAAGAGGCCAATGATCACTCTGGATGAACTGCAGAGATCTACAGCTGAGGTGGGAGACTCTGTCCATAGGACAACAATCAGTCGTATATTGCACAAATCTGGCCTTTATGGAAGAGTGGTAAGAAGAAAGCCATTTCTTAAAGATATCCATAAAAAGTGTTGTTTAAAGTTTGCCACAAGCCACCTGGGAGACACACCAAACATGTGGAAGAAGGTGCTCTGGTCAGATGAAACCAAAATTGAACTTTTTGGCAACAATGCAAAACGTTATGTTTGGCGTAAAAGCAACACAGCTCATCACACTGAACACACCATCCCCACTGTCAAACATGGTGGTGGCAGCATCATGGTTTGGGCCTGCTTTTCTTCAGCAGGGACAGGGAAGATGGTTAAAATTGATGGGAAGATGGATGGAGCCAAATACAGGACCATTCTGGAAGAAAACCTGATGCAGTCTGCAAAAGACCTGAGACTGGGACGGAGATTTGTCTTCCAACAAGACAATGATCCAAAACATAAAGTTTTGAAAAAATCTACAATGGAATGGTTCAAAAATAAACATATCCAGGTGTTAGAATGGCCAAGTGAAAGTCCAGACCTGAATCCAATCGAGAATCTGTGGAAAGAACTGAAAACTGCTGTTCACAAATGCTCTCCATCCAACCTCACTGAGCTCGAGCTGTTTTGCAAGGAGGAATGGGAAAAAAAATTCAGTCTCTCGATGTGCAAAAATGATAGAGACATACCCCAAGCGACTTACAGCTGTAATCGCAGCAAAAGGTGGCGCTACAAAGTATTAACTTAAGGGGGCTGAATAATTTTGCACGCCCAATTTTTCAGTTTTTTATTTGTTAAAAAAGTTTGAAATATCCAATAAATGTCGTTCCACTTCATGATTGTGTCCCACTTGTTGTTGATTCTTCACAAAAAAATACAGTTTTATATCTTTATGTTTGAAGCCTGAAATGTGGCAAAAGGTCGCAAAGTTCAAGGGGGCCGAATACTTTCGCAAGGCACTGTATACATATAGTCTCCTGAGGGGGAAAGCTGTTGTCTTGCCCTCTTCACAACTGTCTTGGTATGTTTGGACCATCATAGTTTGTTGGTGATGTGGACAACAAGGAACTTGAATCTCTCGACCCACCCCATCTACAGCCAAGTAGATATTATTATTGGCGTACTGTTTGGCCATCCTTTTCCTGTTGAGGGAGAGGTTGTTTTTCCATCCTCACATTGAGGGAGAGGTTATTGTCCTGGCAACACCCTGCCAGGTCTCTGACCTCCTCACTATAGGCTGTCTGATCGTTGTCGTGGATAAGGCTGTTGTGTCATCAGCAAACTTAATGATGGTGTTGGAGTCGTGGTTGGCCACGCAGTCATGGGTGAACAGAGCGTATAGGAGGGGACTAGGCACACACCCCTGAGGGTCTCTGGTGTTGAAGATCAGCATGGAATATGTGCTGTTGCCTACCCTTACCACCTGGGGGTAGCCCATCAGGAAGCCCAGGATCCAGTTGCAGAGGGAGGTGTTTAGTCCCAGGGTCCTTAGCTTATTGATGAGCTTTGTGGGCACTATGATGTTGAATGCTGAACTGCAGTCAACAAACCTCATTTTCACATAGGTGTTCCTTTTGTCCAGGTGGAAAAGGGCAGTGTGGAGTACGATTGAAATTGCGTAATTTGTGGATCTGTTGGAGTGGGTCTAGGGTTTCTGGGAAAATGGTGTTGATGTGAGCCATGACCAGCCATTCAAAGCACTTCATGGCTACCGATGTGAGTGCTGCAGGGCAGTAGTCATTCAGGCAGGTTACCTTTACATTCTTGGACACAGGGACTATGGTGGTCTGCTTGAAACATGTAAGTAATTCAGACTCGGTCAGGGAGAGTTAGAAAATGTCAGTGAAGACAAATGCCAGTTGGTTCGTGCATGCTCTGAGTGCATGCCCTGGTAATCCGTTTGGCCCTGCGGCCTTGTGAATGTTGACCTGTTTAAAGGTCTTGCTCACATCGGCTACGGAGAGTGTGTTCACACACTCGTCCGGAACAACTGGTGCGCTCATGCATGCTTCAGTGTTGCTTGCCTTGAAGCGAGCGCAAAAGGCATTTAGCTAGTCTGGTAGGCTAACATCAGTGGGCAGCTTACGGCTGGGTTTCCCTTTGTACTGTACCTAGCTATTTTAAGTTGAATGCACTAACTGTAAGTCGCTGTGGATAAGAGCATCTGCTAAATGACAATAGCAATAGATCTGTATAAGTCGCTGTGCTTCCTTGCAAATTAAGATGTTAGAGCAGGATAAGCTATTCTTACCTCGTAACAAGACGTGTTTGTTCACACAATGCTACCTTGCTGTCTGCTATTTCCTGTGGTTTCAAAGTAAAAAGAATCTGACAAACAGTATTGACAATATTGTCCACTAATCCCATCGATGTCAAAGCACATTGAGTGGCATTATGTTTATTTTACAACCCACAATAAACATCACCTCCATTTGAAAATAAATTATTCCCCAAACATGTTCCTCTCTGCTTCGGGACAAAAATGACTGAATTAAGAATGTGAATGTGCAGGCAATAGACCTGAGAGTCCTGGAATGACAATTGTTATTTTGAAGAATATGGCAAACACAGGTTAGGCGTGTCCTAAGGGAGTCTGGGTCATAACAGAAAGCCAGTAATCACATCTCACTAGTGGGACTGTGGGGCAGATTTGACACAGCTCCCAAAGCATGGGGCGCCTTGAGACAGACTACAGGCTGCATGTAATGATAGGACCATGTTGCTGGCCTGCACCCATGCATGTTAAATAGCAATGGATTAGTTTTTCTAGGGAAAACAGTATTTTTGTTACTGTAGGAGAGGCTGGGGTTGGATCTTAGGAAATGTTCTTTGTGTTGGTGCACCAATAGGCTATAACATTGTTTTGAATATAACATCATATTGAACTTTACATTGAATGTATTGAATGTAACGTGTATCTATAATGGATCTGTATCTATAATGGATCTGTCTCTGAAACAACTTGATGTCTCGACGCAAATGGACAGAAATGAGGAGGGACTACCTGATTCGTCCGATAGGAAACTCTTGTTTCCTTTTTAAGTTGCACATGTTTTTTTGCTACAGTGTGCGCTAATTAATGCACCTTTAGTTATTGGGTCCAAGTGTTTGTTTTCCTCTCTGAGGAACCTGTCTGGATGGATACTCCTGTTGATTAAATCATTGTCTAAATGTCATTGTCTCATCTCGACTCGTCAAATTGAAGATGCGTGTTCATTAACTCCATAGTTGTTTTGACCCACGTAGCATAGTCCTGAGCTGCCTGTTCGAATGGACCGAGAACACGTTACAACAGAATATCACATTTTGATTACACAGTATAGAAACGCTCTATCAATGCTGCCCCCCAAAACTGGAAGTGAGACAGCGGTTGTACCTTCTTCCTCTAACCTCTGAGCATATCCTTTCTCCACTAAACACAAGGCAAATGAAAGAAGGGAACATGCTACTACATCACAGTGGAAGCTCAGCAGAGTGACTCAGTGATAGTGGGCATGACACTTACTTTGGAAGGTGCTGTATCGAAGTGGGAACACTGTCTGCAGCTTCCTCCTATTAAACTATCAGTAGTAGTTGCTAGTAACATTGTGATCTAGTAAGACCTAGCACATTTACTTGCATTTTACCAAGGTATTTTGAGTGACTTCGGCAACCTTAATGGCCAGTAAGGGGTTGTATTTTCTCATATGCAGCAGATTGGCCTTGGAAGGACGAAAATAGATTGTCTGGTGGATCTAGTGTTTTTCACAGTCGCCGTGGTGAGCATCAACTCTGTGTTATCCATCCGGCTAACGCTTTTATAAAACTCAGCCATGGATCAGTATCCAGCTGGCAGGTACAGTTAGCAATTAGCATGGTTCTAACTGCTGAGAGTGCACAGGGGGGGCACTGTGTAGCAGTTAGCCACTGTGCTAAAGAAACTCACCGTTTATTATCTCAACACAAACCAATGAGGAATCGTCCAAACATATCAAGTGACTGCTGCGCCCCAAAGATGGAGGAAGGTCCAAAAGAAAAATACCACAGAAATGGAATACCAGTAGCAATAGAATTATCACCACGATTATGACATTGACCATTCTAGTAGTTGTATTTCTATGCGTACAACTAGCTAATTGCCTTTTAGTTTGTTAACAGATAACAATAACAGATTAGATCTGTTGTGTAATAGTACTAACGATTGCCTATGTGAAGGCGGTCATTCCAATTGTCTATTTGAATTTGGACTATGTGTGACATTATCAAGCCCCATAATTGGACTGTGTGTGACATTATCAAGCCCCATAATTGGACTGTGTGTGACATTATCAAGCCCCATAATTGGACTGTGTGTGACATTATCAAGCCCCATAATTGGACTATGTGTGACATTATCAAGCCCCATAATTGGACTATGTGTGACATTATCAAGCCCCATAATTGGACTATGTGTGACATTATCAAGCCCCATAATTGGACTATGTGTGACATTATCAAGCCCCATAATTGGACTGTGTGTGACATTATCAAGCCCCATAATTGGACTATGTGTGACATTATCAAGCCCCATAATTGGACTATGTGTGACATTATCAAGCCCCATAATTGGACTATGTGTGACATTATCAAGCCCCATAATTGGACTATGTGTGACATTATCAAGCCCCATAATTGGACTATGTGTGACATTATCAAGCCCCATAATTGACCACTGGGGAATTTAATGGAGGTACAGAAACAAATGAGGGGGTTTGATTGAACATTCTCTTACCTTAATTGGAGAGGACCAGGCAGGCGGTCAGGGAGAAAGGTAACATGGAAAAGAGGAAAGAGAATGACCGTCATTACTTCGGCATATTCCTAAAAATAATCTCAAAGGAAATTAAAATAGAAACGTATTAGCCTATAATAGAAAATGAATGTGTTTTTTATGGGTGTGTTTATATTCAAAGTGAAATATATTCCTAAACTCAAAGTGATCATTTCCTTGAATTCCTTCTCCATGTGATCTGCGTCATATTTCTTATTTTGTCAAAGTCCCAAATGTGTATGTATATACTGTATTCTTGACATTGCCCATCCTAATTTACCTACACCTGTAAATACAATATTCTTTCCAAACTATATGCTGTGCTCCTTCATTCCCCCATCCCCCATCCATCATCCATCAGTACTCCTTCATTCCCTCATTCATCAGTACTCCTTTATTCCCCAATCCATACGGTAAACATACATGCATACATTCGGCCCTTAACCAGCCCTGAACAAGGTTAAAGTGCAGTGATTCACAGAATGGACAAACATGAAACATGCCCATACTGTGTGGCTTGGAACCAGTAGAGCAGGACTGAGTCCCAGATGATCCTAAATGAACCAGTAGAGCAGGACTGAGTCCCAAATGATCCTACATGAACCAGTAGAGCAGGACTGAGTCCCAAATGATCCTACATGAACCAGTAGAGCAGGACTGAGTACCAGATGATCCTAAATGAACCAGTAGAGCAGGACTGAGTCCCAAATGATCCTACATGAACCAGTAGAGCAGGACTGAGTCCCACATGATCCTACATGAACCAGTAGAGCAGGACTGAGTCCCACATGATCCTAAATGAACCAGTAGAGCAGCACTTAGTCCCAAATGATCCTAAATGAACCACTAGAGCAGGACTGAGTCCCAAATGATCCTAAATGAACCAGTAGAGCAGGACTGAGTCCCAAATGATCCTAAATGAACCAGTAGAGCAGGATTTTTACAGGATGTTTGGGATGCAGATTAAATCCAATGATTTTGCATGAGGCCGTTTTGCATGTATTTATTTATAAGAGGAGTGTGAAAGAATGAAGGGCAGAGTGTGACGTATGTGTGGGTGTGTGTGTGTGAGAGAGAGAGAGCGAGAGAGAGAGAGAGAGAGGTCAAAGGTGAGAGAGAGAGAGCGAGGGTGAGAGAGAGCGAGGGAGAGGGAGAGAGAGAAAAAGCAATTTATCTCTCCAGTAAATACACAACGAAAGGCAATACATATGAAGGAAATAGTCATCAGTTTTCAAACAGTACGGAAAAAAGATTGCAACCTTATTGAATAAAGTGAAATCTAGCGTGATGAAGCGATACACCTTCTGCCTCAGTGGGAGAGCCAGGAACATTGCTCCAAACCCATTCTCTCGGAAAAGGTCAACTTGAGAGAAATCAAAAGAACAAGTTCCCATATAAAAGAAGAGTACATCCCCCAAGCAGCACTTAAATCAGATACAAACAAATATTAATCACACCAAATATTTATCCTTGGAATAGATAAAACCTTGAGAGGTATACATATGTGGTCTGCTGGCACTGAGGAGGTAAAGCAGCTTTAAAGAAAAGACACAGCCACAATGAATGACGATAAGTCATACGGCTTTTCTCGACAACAACAAAAAAGACAATGAGCAAAAAAAGAATATTAGCCTTGAGCCCAGAGATAAGACAGGGATGTAAGCAGCTTGCCTTATCAATCCAGGCACAAAAAACCCCACCCCATCCCTATTCCGTCTCAAAGGGGAAGAAAAAACATTTACTGTTCGCAAAATATCAGCATCCAACAGCTACATTTCCTACATCCCAAATGGCACCCTATGCTCTACATAGTGCACTACTTCTGACCAGGGCCTGGTCTAAGGTAGTGCACTATATAGGGCAGTGGTCACCAAAACGTTTTTAACCATGACTGGAGAGAGACTCAATGAATACAGAGAGCTGCTGAGGAGAATTTTTGTAATAATAATAATAATAATGTATTATATTTTTGTTTTTTTGCTCAATCTGATTGGGTGTGCCTGGCATGGCCTGGCTACCCATGCCTACACCCCTGCGCTACAACCAGCACTGTAGCTGCAATGAATGAGTAGAGCAAAGTGTTTTCCGATAAGCTTGCGTTGTTATTATTAGCAGCTTGTGTCTTTTTTAATATTGAGGAATATTTCACTTTCTCTCTGGTCATAAGAGTAACAACATGAATTGGTGCATGTGGCATACATAATGCAGTGCGAGTTGAGTTTCGCCATCAGCTGGAAGACTGTGTCCCCTTTTCTCAGCCGAGGGAGGGGGATTGGGGGGGCGGTGGGTTGGGTGAGAGGCAGCCTCAACACTACTCCCTCCCCTCAGAGTGACCATCAGCTGGAAGACTGTGTCCCCTTTTCTCAGCTGAGGGAGGGGGATTGGGGGGGGGGGGGCGGTGGGTTGGGTGAGAGGCAGCCTCAACGCTACTCCCTCCCCTCAGAGTGACCATCAGCTGGAAGACTGTGTCCCCTTTTCTCAGCTGAGGGAGGGGGATTGGGGGGGGGCGGTGGGTTGGGTGAGAGGCAGCCTCAACGCTACTCTCTCCCCTCAGAGTGACCATCAGCTGGAAGACTGTGTCCCCTTTTCTCAGCTGAGGGAGGGGGATTGGGGGGGGGGCGGTGGGTTGGGTGAGAGGCAGCCTCAACGCTACTCCCTCCCCTCAGAGTGACCATCAGCTGGAAGACTGTGTCCCCTTTTCTCAGCTGAGGGAGGGGGATTGGGGGGGCGGTGGGTCGGGTGAGAGGCAGCCTCAACGCTACTCCCTCCCCTCAGAGTGACCATCAGCTGGAAGACTGTGTCCCCTTTTCTCAGCTGAGGGAGGGGGATTGGGGGGGGGGGGGCGGTGGGTTGGGTGAGAGGCAGCCTCAACGCTACTCCCTCCCCTCAGAGTGACCATCAGCTGGAAGACTGTGTCCCCTTTTCTCAGCTGAGGGAGGGGGATTGGGGGGGCGGTGGGTTGGGTGAGAGGCAGCCTCAACGCTACTCCCTCCCCTCAGAGTGACCATCAGCTGGAAGACTGTGTCCCCTTTTCTCAGCTGAGGGAGGGGGATTGGGGGGGCGGTGGGTCGGGTGAGAGGCAGCCTCAACGCTACTCCCTCCCCTCAGAGTGACCATCAGCTGGAAGACTGTGTCCCCTTTTCTCAGCTGAGGGAGGGGGATTGGGGGGGGGGCGGTGGGTTGGGTGAGAGGCAGCCTCAACGCTACTCCCTCCCCTCAGAGTGACCATCAGCTGGAAGACTGTGTCCCCTTTTCTCAGCCGAGGGAGGGGGATTGGGGGGGCGGTGGGTTGGGTGAGAGGCAGCCTCAACGCTACTCCCTCCCCTCAGAGTGACCATCAGCTGGAAGACTGTGTCCCCTTTTCTCAGCTGAGGGAGGGGGATTGGGGGGGGGGGCGGTGGGTTGGGTGAGAGGCAGCCTCAACGCTACTCCCTCCCCTCAGAGTGACCATCAGCTGGAAGACTGTGTCCCCTTTTCTCAGCCGAGGGAGGGGGATTGGGGGGGGGGGGCGGTGGGTTGGGTGAGAGGCAGCCTCAACGCTACTCCCTCCCCTCAGAGTGACCATCAGCTGGAAGACTGTGTCCCCTTTTCTCAGCTGAGGGAGGGGGATTGGGGGGGCGGTGGGTTGGGTGAGAGGCAGCCTCAACGCTACTCCCTCCCCTCAGAGTGACCATCAGCTGGAAGACTGTGTCCCCTTTTCTCAGCTGAGGGAGGGGGATTGGGGGGGCGGTGGGTTGGGTGAGAGGCAGCCTCAACGCTACTCCCTCCCCTCAGAGTGACCATCAGCTGGAAGACTGTGTCCCCTTTTCTCAGCTGAGGGAGGGGGATTGGGGGGGCGGTGGGTTGGGTGAGAGGCAGCCTCAACGCTACTCCCTCCCCTCAGAGTGACCATCAGCTGGAAGACTGTGTCCCCTTTTCTCAGCTGAGGGAGGGGGATTGGGGGGGGGCGGTGGGTTGGGTGAGAGGCAGCCTCAACGCTACTCCCTCCCCTCAGAGTGACCATCAGCTGGAAGACTGTGTCCCCTTTTCTCAGCTGAGGGAGGGGGATTGGGGGGGCGGTGGGTTGGGTGAGAGGCAGCCTCAACGCTACTCCCTCCCCTCAGAGTGACCATCAGCTGGAAGACTGTGTCCCCTTTTCTCAGCTGAGGGAGGGGGATTGGGGGGGCGGTGGGTTGGGTGAGAGGCAGCCTCAACGCTACTCCCTCCCCTCAGAGTGACCATCAGCTGGAAGACTGTGTCCCCTTTTCTCAGCTGAGGGAGGGGGATTGGGGGGGCGGTGGGTTGGGTGAGAGGCAGCCTCAACGCTACTCCCTCCCCTCAGAGTGACCATCAGCTGGAAGACTGTGTCCCCTTTTCTCAGCTGAGGGAGGGGGATTGGGGGGCGGTGGGTCGGGTGAGAGGCAGCCTCAACGCTACTCCCTCCCCTCAGAGTGACCATCAGCTGGAAGACTGTGTCCCCTTTTCTCAGCTGAGGGAGGGGGATTGGGGGGGGGGGCGGTGGGTCGGGTGAGAGGCAGCCTCAACGCTACTCCCTCCCCTCAGAGTGACCATCAGCTGGAAGACTGTGTCCCCTTTTCTCAGCTGAGGGAGGGGGATTGGGGGGGGGGGGCGGTGGGTTGGGTGAGAGGCAGCCTCAACGCTACTCCCTCCCCTCAGAGTGACCATCAGCTGGAAGACTGTGTCCCCTTTTCTCAGCTGAGGGAGGGGGATTGGGGGGGGGGGGCGGTGGGTTGGGTGAGAGGCAGCCTCAACGCTACTCCCTCCCCTCAGAGTGACCATCAGCTGGAAGACTGTGTCCCCTTTTCTCAGCTGAGGGAGGGGGATTGGGGGGGCGGTGGGTCGGGTGAGAGGCAGCCTCAACGCTACTCCCTCCCCTCAGAGTGACCATCAGCTGGAAGACTGTGTCCCCTTTTCTCAGCTGAGGGAGGGGGATTGGGGGGGCGGTGGGTCGGGTGAGAGGCAGCCTCAACGCTACTCTCTCCCCTCAGAGTGACCATCAGCTGGAAGACTGTGTCCCCTTTTCTCAGCCGAGGGAGGGGGATTGGGGGGGCGGTGGGTCGGGTGAGAGGCAGCCTCAACGCTACTCCCTCCCCTCAGAGTGACCATCAGCTGGAAGACTGTGTCCCCTTTTCTCAGCTGAGGGAGGGGGATTGGGGGGGGGGCGGTGGGTTGGGTGAGAGGCAGCCTCAACGCTACTCCCTCCCCTCAGAGTGACCATCAGCTGGAAGACTGTGTCCCCTTTTCTCAGCCGAGGGAGGGGGATTGGGGGGGGGCGGTGGGTTGGGTGAGAGGCAGCCTCAACGCTACTCCCTCCCCTCAGAGTGACCATCAGCTGGAAGACTGTGTCCCCTTTTCTCAGCCGAGGGAGGGGGATTGGGGGGGGGGGCGGTGGGTTGGGTGAGAGGCAGCCTCAACGCTACTCCCTCCCCTCAGAGTGACCATCAGCTGGAAGACTGTGTCCCCTTTTCTCAGCCGAGGGAGGGGGATTGGGGGGGCGGTGGGTCGGGTGAGAGGCAGCCTCAACGCTACTCCCTCCCCTCAGAGTGACCATCAGCTGGAAGACTGTGTCCCCTTTTCTCAGCTGAGGGAGGGGGATTGGGGGGGGGCGGTGGGTTGGGTGAGAGGCAGCCTCAACGCTACTCCCTCCCCTCAGAGTGACCATCAGCTGGAAGACTGTGTCCCCTTTTCTCAGCTGAGGGAGGGGGATTGGGGGGGGGCGGTGGGTTGGGTGAGAGGCAGCCTCAACGCTACTCCCTCCCCTCAGAGTGACCATCAGCTGGAAGACTGTGTCCCCTTTTCTCAGCCGAGGGAGGGGGATTGGGGGGGCGGTGGGTTGGGTGAGAGGCAGCCTCAACGCTACTCCCTCCCCTCAGAGTGACCATCAGCTGGAAGACTGTGTCCCCTTTTCTCAGCCGAGGGAGGGGGATTGGGGGGGGGGCGGTGGGTTGGGTGAGAGGCAGCCTCAACGCTACTCCCTCCCCTCAGAGTGACCATCAGCTGGAAGACTGTGTCCCCTTTTCTCAGCTGAGGGAGGGGGATTGGGGGGGCGGTGGGTCGGGTGAGAGGCAGCCTCAACGCTACTCCCTCCCCTCAGAGTGACCATCAGCTGGAAGACTGTGTCCCCTTTTCTCAGCTGAGGGAGGGGGATTGGGGGGGCGGTGGGTTGGGTGAGAGGCAGCCTCAACGCTACTCCCTCCCCTCAGAGTGACCATCAGCTGGAAGACTGTGTCCCCTTTTCTCAGCTGAGGGAGGGGGATTGGGGGGGCGGTGGGTTGGGTGAGAGGCAGCCTCAACGCTACTCCCTCCCCTCAGAGTGACCATCAGCTGGAAGACTGTGTCCCCTTTTCTCAGCTGAGGGAGGGGGATTGGGGGGGCGGTGGGTTGGGTGAGAGGCAGCCTCAACGCTACTCCCTCCCCTCAGAGTGACCATCAGCTGGAAGACTGTGTCCCCTTTTCTCAGCTGAGGGAGGGGGATTGGGGGGGCGGTGGGTTGGGTGAGAGGCAGCCTCAACGCTACTCCCTCCCCTCAGAGTGACCATCAGCTGGAAGACTGTGTCCCCTTTTCTCAGCTGAGGGAGGGGGATTGGGGGGGGGGGGCGGTGGGTTGGGTGAGAGGCAGCCTCAACGCTACTCCCTCCCCTCAGAGTGACCATCAGCTGGAAGACTGTGTCCCCTTTTCTCAGCTGAGGGAGGGGGATTGGGGGGGGGGCGGTGGGTTGGGTGAGAGGCAGCCTCAACGCTACTCTCTCCCCTCAGAGTGACCATCAGCTGGAAGACTGTGTCCCCTTTTCTCAGCTGAGGGAGGGGGATTGGGGGGGCGGTGGGTTGGGTGAGAGGCAGCCTCAACGCTACTCCCTCCCCTCAGAGTGACCATCAGCTGGAAGACTGTGTCCCCTTTTCTCAGCTGAGGGAGGGGGATTGGGGGGGCGGTGGGTTGGGTGAGAGGCAGCCTCAACGCTACTCCCTCCCCTCAGAGTGACCATCAGCTGGAAGACTGTGTCCCCTTTTCTCAGCTGAGGGAGGGGGATTGGGGGGCGGTGGGTCGGGTGAGAGGCAGCCTCAACGCTACTCCCTCCCCTCAGAGTGACCATCAGCTGGAAGACTGTGTCCCCTTTTCTCAGCTGAGGGAGGGGGATTGGGGGGGGGGCGGTGGGTCGGGTGAGAGGCAGCCTCAACGCTACTCCCTCCCCTCAGAGTGACCATCAGCTGGAAGACTGTGTCCCCTTTTCTCAGCTGAGGGAGGGGGATTGGGGGGGGGCGGTGGGTTGGGTGAGAGGCAGCCTCAACGCTACTCCCTCCCCTCAGAGTGACCATCAGCTGGAAGACTGTGTCCCCTTTTCTCAGCTGAGGGAGGGGGATTGGGGGGGGGGGGCGGTGGGTTGGGTGAGAGGCAGCCTCAACGCTACTCCCTCCCCTCAGAGTGACCATCAGCTGGAAGACTGTGTCCCCTTTTCTCAGCTGAGGGAGGGGGATTGGGGGGGGGGGCGGTGGGTTGGGTGAGAGGCAGCCTCAACGCTACTCTCTCCCCTCAGAGTGACCATCAGCTGGAAGACTGTGTCCCCTTTTCTCAGCTGAGGGAGGGGGATTGGGGGGGGGCGGTGGGTTGGGTGAGAGGCAGCCTCAACGCTACTCCCTCCCCTCAGAGTGACCATCAGCTGGAAGACTGTGTCCCCTTTTCTCAGCCGAGGGAGGGGGATTGGGGGGGCGGTGGGTTGGGTGAGAGGCAGCCTCAACGCTACTCTCTCCCCTCAGAGTGACCATCAGCTGGAAGACTGTGTCCCCTTTTCTCAGCTGAGGGAGGGGGATTGGGGGGGGGGGGCGGTGGGTTGGGTGAGAGGCAGCCTCAACGCTACTCTCTCCCCTCAGAGTGACCATCAGCTGCAGGTCATCAGTCCAGTAAAATAAAACGATTATTATTACTCACTCCACTGTGCCTCACAAGTTATACAACAAATTATCTATTACCAGTGGGACCATATCGCTAAACATTTTTTTAATATCATTTCAAAATGGTCCGAGAAGAACAATATTGGCAGGGAAATTCAAGAATAGCCAATATGCAATGATAATGTATTGGGCTTATTGCCTACTGCACAAACCTCATTGCTGCAGAACTGTTTTTAATTGGTTAATGTTGCATAGGCATATGTTTTTTAATTGGTAGACATAGGCTTGCATTTTGACTCAGAAAGTGATCTTGACTCATAAAAGGTTGGTGACCACTGAAACAAGGAAAAGGGTGTAATTTAGGACATATACTATACTTAGGAAGCAAATACATCTAGTTTTGCAAGAGCCCCTGACCTTCGTATAACAAAGTTGCACAACCTATCCTGGCACAGGTCAGACGTACTCTTTTCAGAGTTCTAGCCATTGAAATATATGGTAATACCTTTTCAACCATAAAGGTTTGTTTATGCAATTCAGAAGCCTTATCGGAGTAATACAGATATTTGACATCACAGTATCTTCAGCTTGCAGAAAGACCATGATTTGAAAACGCACACCGCAACCATATCCTACTCAGGGACGGGAATCAAAGAAGAACATGTTAAACATCTAATGTTAAACACTTCTTCAGGTGCACTGGAAAGCTGAAACGGAAACGGAAGAGATCGGCAGAGTAGGGATGTTAAAGGCATGTGATCCGACCATTTATTCCAAACATCTGTGTAGTATGTCCATGCAGCTTGCTTCAGTCCAAGGTAAGTAAAACCTGCATCCAGACACAGTTTAAGGGACTTCTAGGATGTTAAATATCTGGAGACAGAAAGTGTTTGGCATCGCTGGTATCGATAATCAGAGGAGATTGTGAATCTGGGCCAAAGTCTTAATTGTGAGTACTACAGGCTATTTTAACCCACTGAGGTATCTGTAAAATCCATTGAGACTCCAATAAAGGAAGAGGCAGAGCAATATTTGACATAGTACTCTGTTATTTCTATTGGGAGGTCTCTGTTTCCCATGCAGCACAATGTTGGAGTTGGACCATCGAGAGTCAACTTCCCCAGATACAAAGGACTGCCGTACACAAGGTCATTGGTCCAATGCCAAAAATGTAATTGCAAACGGAGACATAGGTGTGCATTTTGAGTTTTGGTGAGCGAAGGTTAAGAAGACACAAGGCGCTGGATGCAGTTTGGCACCAGAGCGAACGTCTCGTTTAGCCCAGATAAGCTGCAACACACACATGCATCCAACCAGAACTCTCTGCTCCAACCCTTATTCATATTACAATGCATCCCACTGTCATTCAGGATAAACACATGTGAAACACCCCACCGAGGGACTTGATTTAGTCGATTCCACTGTTTTTTTCTTGCCAGTCCCGTTTCTGCATTTCATTATCTGATGGATCCATTTTTCCTTTGGAGAGTATTGAGTTCAAAGCACTGACCAGGAAGTGCACCAGTCCATTAGTGGACCTTTTGCTGCAATGTCCCGCCGTACTCTGCGAGGTGGACGGCTGAAGTATGACCCTTGACCTCTCCAGGCCTTTTCCGTGAGTAAGGGGTTGCGTCAGGGCAGGCACAGGTGGCAGCACCACTCCACTTCTCATTAGCGGCTTCCTAACCGCCATTAGATCGCACGGACAAAAGTAGCCATTAGTCTCCCCTGTCAGACAGTCTTAAGTGCTCATTAAGGGAACGGAAGGACATTTAAGGAAATATTCTGGCACAGCTTTTTGCTATACAGAAGCATGCCAGTGGCAACACAGTTAAAACTTAGCTATGTGTCGTAGCAACAGATGCCGAGTAGCACCCAAAAAAGGCCTGTTGGAAGCCAACACCAATACTGCCACATTAGAACCAGGCAATATAAGTAGCACTATGTCTCCGTCTCACTGTATTAATAGTGCACTCTGTGATCTAGTGGTAATACTGTCTCAGTATATTAATACTGTCTCAGTATATTAATACTGTACTCTGTGATCTAGTGGTAAAACTGTCTCAGTATATTAATACTGTCTCAGTATATTAATACTGCACTCTGTGATCTAGTGGTAATACTGTCTCACTGTATTAATACTGCACTCTGTGATCTAGTGGTAATACTGTCTCAGTATATTAATACTGTACTCTGTGATCTAGTGGTAAAACTGTCTCAGTATATTAATACTGTCTCAGTATATTAATACTGCACTCTGTGATCTAGTGGTAATCTGTCTCACTGTATTAATACTGCACTCTGTGATCTAGTGGTAAAACTGTCTCAGTATATTAATACTGTCTCAGTATATTAATACTGTTCTCTGTGATCTAGCGGTAAAACTGTCTCAGTATATTAATACTGTCTCAGTATATTAATACTGTTCTCTGTGATCTAGTGATAATACTGTCTCAGTATATTAATACTGTCTCAGTATATTAATACTGTCTCAGTATATTAATACTGTCTCAGTATATTAATACGGTCTCCGTATATTAATACTATCTCAGTATATTAATACTGCACTCTGTGATCTAGTGGTAAAACTGTCTCAGTATATTAATACTGTCTCAGTATATTAATACTGCACTCTGTGATCTAGTGGTAAAACTGTCTCAGTATATTAATACTGTCTCAGTATATTAATACTGCACTCTGTGATCTAGTGGTAAAACTGTCTCAGTATATTAATACTGTCCCAGTATATTATAACTGTTCTCTGTGATCTAGTGGTAAAACTGTCTCACTGTATTAATACTGCACTCTGTGATCTAGTGGTAATACTGTCTCAGTATATTAATACTGTCTCCGTATATTAATACTGTCTCACTGTATTAATACTGCACGATGTGATCTAGTGGTAAAACTGTCTCAGTATATTAATACTGTCTCAGTATATTAATACTGTTCTCTGTGATCTAGTGGTAAAACTGTCTCAGTATATTAATACTGTCTCAGAATATTAATACTGCACTCTGTGATCTAGTGGTAAAACTGTCTCACTGTATCAATACTGTTCTCTGTTATGTCGTGGTAAAACTGTCTCAGTATATTAATACTGTTTCAGTATATTAATACTGTCTCAGTATATTAATACTGCACTCTGTGATCTAGTGGTAATACTGTCTCACTGTATTAATACTGCAGTCTGTGATCTAGTGGTAATACTGTCTCAGTACATTAATACTGTCTCAGTATATTAATACTGACTCACTGTATTGATACTGCACTCTGTGATCTAGTGGTAAAACTGTCTCAGTATATTAATACTGTCTCAGTATATTAATACTGTTCTCTGTGATCTAGTGGTAATACTGTCTCACTGTATTAATACTGCACTCTGTGATCTAGTGGTAATACTGTCTCATTATATTAATACTGTCTCAGTATATTAATACTGTCTCAGTATATTAATACTGTCTCACTGTATTAATACTGCACTCTGTGATCTAGTGGTAAAACTGTCTCAGTATATTAATACTGTTCTCTGTGATCTAGTGGTAATACTGTCTCAGTATATTAATACTGTCTCAGTATAATAATACTGCACTCTGTGATCTAGTGGTAAAACTGTCTCAGTATATTAATACTGTCTCAGTATATTAATACTGTTCTCTGTGATCTAGTGGTACAACTGTCTCAGTATATTAATACTGTCTCAGTATATTAATACTGTTCTCTGTGATCTAGTGGTAAAACTGTCTCAGTATATTAAAACTGTCTCAGTATATTAATACTGCACTCTGTGATCTAGTGGTAATACTGTCTCAGTATATTAATACTGTCTCAGTATATTAATACTGTTCTCTGTGATCTAGTGGTAAAACTGTCTCAGTATATTAATACTGTCTCAGTATATTAATACTGTTCTCTGTGATCTAGAGGTAAAACTGTCTCAGTATATTAATACTGTCTCAGTATATTAATACTGTCTCAGTATATTAATACTGTCTCAGTATATTAATACTGTACTCTGTGATCCAGTGGTAAAACTGTCTCAGTATATTAATACTGTCTCAGTATATTAATACTGCACTCTGTGATCTAGTGGTAATACTGTCTCAGTATATTAATACTGTCTCAGTATATTAATACTGTCTCAGTATATTAATACTGTACTCTGTGATCTAGTGGTAAAACTGTCTCAGTATATTAATACTGTCTCAGTATATTAATACTGTCTCAGTATATTAATACTGCACTCTGTGATCTAGTGGTAATACTGTCTCAGTATATTAATACTGTCTCAGTATATTAATACTGTACTCTGTGATCTAGTGGTAAAACTGTCTCAGTATATTAATACTGTCTCAGTATATTAATACTGTTCTCTGTGATCTAGCGGTAAAACTGTCTCAGTATATTAATACTGTCTCAGTATATTAATACTGTCTCAGTATATTAATACTGTACTCTGTGATCTAGTGGTAAAACTGTCTCAGTATATTAATACTGTCTCAGTATATTAATACTGTTCTCTGTGATCTAGTGGTAATACTGTCTCAGTATATTAATACTGTCTCAGTATATTAATACTGCACTCTGTGATCTAGTGGTAAAACTGTCTCAGTATATTAATACTTTCTCAGTATATTAATACTGTTCTCTGTGATCTAGTGGTAAAACTGTCTCAGTATATTAATACTGCACTCTGTGATCTAGTGGTAATACTGTCTCAGTATATTAATACTGTCTCAGTATATTAATACTGTTCTCTGTGATCCAGTGGTAATACTGTCTCACTGTATTAATACTGCACTCTGTGATCTAGTGGTAATACTGTCTCAGTATATTAATACTGTCTCAGTATATTAATACTGTTCTCTGTGATCTAGTGGTAATACTGTCTCACTGTATTAATACTGCACTCTGTGATCTAGTGGTAATACTGTCTCAGTACATTAATACTGTCTCAGTATATTAATACTGTCTCACTGTATTAATACTGCACTCTGTGATCTAGTGGTAATACTGTCTCATTATATTAATACTGTCTCAGTATATTAATACTGTCTCAGTATATTAATACTGTCTCACTGTATTAATACTGCACTCTGTGATCTAGTGGTAAAACTGTCTCAGTATATTAATACTGTCTCAGTATATTAATACTGTTCTCTGTGATCTAGTGGTAATACTGTCTCAGTATATTAATACTGTCTCAGTATAATAATACTGCACTCTGTGATCTAGTGGTAAAACTGTCTCAGTATATTAATACTGTCTCAGTATATTAATACTGTTCTCTGTGATCTAGTGGTACAACTGTCTCAGTATATTAATACTGTCTCAGTATATTAATACTGTTCTCTGTGATCTAGTGGTAAAACTGTCTCAGTATATTAAAACTGTCTCAGTATATTAATACTGCACTCTGTGATCTAGTGGTAATACTGTCTCAGTATATTAATACTGTCTCAGTATATTAATACTGTTCTCTGTGATCTAGTGGTAAAACTGTCTCAGTATATTAATACTGTCTCAGTATATTAATACTGTTCTCTGTGATCTAGCGGTAAAACTGTCTCAGTATATTAATACTGTCTCAGTATATTAATACTGTTCTCTGTGATCTAGCGGTAAAACTGTCTCAGTATATTAATACTGTCTCAGTATATTAATACTGTACTCTGTGATCTAGTGGTAAAACTGTCTCAGTATATTAATACTGTCTCAGTATATTAATACTGCACTCTGTGATCTAGTGGTAATACTGTCTCAGTATATTAATACTGTCTCAGTATATTAATACTGTCTCAGTATATTAATACTGTACTCTGTGATCTAGTGGTAAAACTGTCTCAGTATATTAATACTGTCTCAGTATATTAATACTGTCTCAGTATATTAATACTGCACTCTGTGATCTAGTGGTAATACTGTCTCAGTATATTAATACTGTCTCAGTATATTAATACTGTACTCTGTGATCTAGTGGTAAAACTGTCTCAGTATATTAATACTGTCTCAGTATATTAATACTGTTCTCTGTGATCTAGCGGTAAAACTGTCTCAGTATATTAATACTGTCTCAGTATATTAATACTGTCTCAGTATATTAATACTGTACTCTGTGATCTAGTGGTAAAACTGTCTCAGTATATTAATACTGTCTCAGTATATTAATACTGTTCTCTGTGATCTAGTGGTAATACTGTCTCAGTATATTAATACTGTCTCAGTATATTAATACTGCACTCTGTGATCTAGTGGTAAAACTGTCTCAGTATATTAATACTTTCTCAGTATATTAATACTGTTCTCTGTGATCTAGTGGTAAAACTGTCTCAGTATATTAATACTGCACTCTGTGATCTAGTGGTAATACTGTCTCAGTATATTAATACTGTCTCAGTATATTAATACTGTTCTCTGTGATCCAGTGGTAATACTGTCTCACTGTATTAATACTGCACTCTGTGATCTAGTGGTAATACTGTCTCAGTATATTAATACTGTCTCAGTATATTAATACTGTCTCAGTATATTAATACTGTTCTCTGTGATCTAGTGGTAAAACTGTCTCAGTATATTAATACTGTCTCAGTATATTAATACTGCACTCTGTGATCCAGTGGTAATACTGTCTCACTGTATTAATACTGCACTCTGTGATCTAGTGGTAATACTGTCTCAGTACATTAATACTGTCTCAGTATATTAATACTGCACTCTGTGATCTAGTGGTAATACTGTCTCACTGTATTAATACTGCACTCTGTGATCTAGTGGTAATACTGTCTCAGTATATTAATACTGTCTCAGTATATTAATACTGTCTCACTGTATTAATACTGCACTCTGTGATCTAGTGGTAAAACTGTCTCAGTATATTAATACTGTCTCAGTATATTAATACTGTTCTCTGTGATCTAGTGGTAATACTGTCTCAGTATATTAATACTGTCTCAGTATAATAATACTGCACTCTGTGATCTAGTGGTAATACTGTCTCAGTATATTAATACTGTCTCAGTATATTAATACTGTTCTCTGTGATCTAGTGGTAAAACTGTCTCAGTATATTAATACCGTCTCAGTATATTAATACTGTCTCAGTATATTAATACTGTCTCCGTATATTAATACTGCCTCAGTATATTAATACTGCACTCTGTGATCTAGTGGTAAAACTGTCTCAGTATATTAATACTGTCTCAGTATATTAATACTGTCTCAGTATATTATAACTGTTCTCTGTGATCTAGTGGTAAAACTGTCTCACTGTATCAATACTGTTCTCTGTTATGTCGTGGTAAAACTGTCTCAGTATATTAATACTGTTCCAGTATATTAATACTGTCTCAGTATATTAATACTGTTCTCTGTGATCTAGTGGTAAAACTGTCTCAGTATATTAATACTGTCTCAGTATATTAATACTGCACTCTGTGATCTAGTGGTAATACTGTCTCAGTATATTAATACTGCACTTTGTGATCTAGTGGTAAAACTGTCTCAGTATATTAATACTGTACTCTGTGATCTAGTGGTAATACTGTCTCAGTATATTAATACTGCACTCTGTGATCTAGTGGTAAAACTGACTCAGTATATTAATACTGTCTCAGTTTATTAATACTGCACTCTGTGATCTAGTGGTAATACTGTCTCGGTAGATTAATACTGTCTCAGTATATTAATACTGCACTCTGTGATCTAGTGGTAATACTGTCTCAGTATATTAATACTGTCTCAGTATATTAATACTGTTCTCTGTGATCTAGTGGTAAAACTGTCTCAGTATATTAATACTGTCTCTGTATATTAATACTGCACTCTGTGATCTAGTGGTAAAACAATCAGGGAGTAAATGCTGATCTGTTTTCATGGTGAATAAAGGAACACTCCCAATATTTTCAAAGCATCTTCCCTGCGTTAAGGTGAATGCTGTTAATGTGAGTTTACCCTCCACTGACAACACCTACAGTTTGACAGCATGTAAGCCTTCATCAATCAGAAAATCCGTTTTTTTTACCCCTATTGCCACACATGCACAACATGTTGCTTTGAGTTTGCTTGGTGACGACCACACCATCAAAGACATTATGGACAACTATACAACAGTACATCACTATGACAGATAACTGTCAAGTACTGTGTACCTTAGTAGTGTCACCACATCATGCTTATGTGTTTCCTAGCAACAAGGTATCATCCGGAGTTATCTTGGAGATCGGAGCAAAAGGTTACTATAGCATGGAGATTTTCACTCATCATTTTTGAGGAACTCAGCTCATCCATTCATCCCTATGTTCCATTCAGCAGATAATACAACAGTTTACACACTCTCTAAAGTAGTACAGACCTCTAGGCTACAACATAAAGCCTTTAGTAACACCATTACCATACACACACACGCTAACTATATGCACTGGGTGGCTTTTGTTGTCGGGAGTCTTGACATAACTGGCGCTTCGTGAATCAGAGCAACAACAAAAAAACGTCTTTAACTACGCCATGCCGTGGTGCCACACATCCTTAATGGTCAGGGAAGGAAGTGTCAGGCTGTGCCATAAATAATGGTGGCAGCCTAGTAAGGGGGACTACAGGGGGACTTTTTAGCCATGCTAACACTAGCTAGCGCTGACGCTTCCCTCCCTGTCAGTGTCTGCCCTCCGTTCTCCCAACATATGAGAGCTACTGCAATTATATACCCCGCTGTAACTCAACCATGTGGAGCGGAAGACTTAACATTGTCTCTGTCCAAGTGGGGGGGGAGCAAGAGAGAGCAAGAGAGAGAGAGAGAGAGAGACAGAGAGAGACAGAGAGAGAGAGACAGAGAGAGAGATAGAGAGAGACAGAGAGAGAGACAGAGAGAGAGAGAGAGACAGAGAGAGAGACAGAGAGAGAGAGAGAGAGAGACAGAGATAGAGACAGAGAGACAGAGAGAGAGAGAGAGAGAGAGACAGAGACAGAGAGAATGAAAGAAAACCAAACGCCAGGCCTCTAATAAATAAATCTAGTTTTTATGTTGTGCAGACTCA
The DNA here is from genome assembly GCF_013265735.2 of Oncorhynchus mykiss. Taxonomy (NCBI): domain Eukaryota; kingdom Metazoa; phylum Chordata; class Actinopteri; order Salmoniformes; family Salmonidae; genus Oncorhynchus; species Oncorhynchus mykiss. The sequence goes on from NC_048570.1 coordinate 10,996,351, forward strand.
TTTGGCCTCTGTAGTCATAGTTTACATAATGTGTTCCCCTTCACTTGCCCTCTGTAGCCATTTAAACATATGGTTTGGATGCAACCTATGCTTTTACCAATGCACTATTGGCTGTTGGGGTGCAGATAAATCTATAGTAAGGAAGAGTAGTCCATCAACTTGATCGATCCAGGGGTTTGTTCGTGACTGCGTTGCACTTGCAGTGGTGGCTGGTGGCACTTAAAACCAGAGGATGGGCTCATAGTAATGGCTAGAACCTGAATCAATGGAATGGTATTAAATATATCCAACGCATGGTTTCGGTACCATTTCGTTCACTCCATTTCAGCCATTACTATGAACCGTCCTCCGCTCACCAGTCTCCACAGCTATAGCTGCTCATCAAGGGTCATTGAGAGATGGATGACTCATGTAACTAATGCACGGGAGCAAATCAAATCAAATCAAATGCTATTTGTTAAATGTGTTGAATACAACAGGTGTAGACCTTACAGTGAAATGGTTCATTTACAAGCCCGTTAAACCAACAATGCAATTTTAAGAAAAATACCCCAAAAAGTAAGAAATAAAAGTAAGAAATAATTAAAGAGCAGCAGTACATAATAGTGATGTCCTCCTCACCTTTTAAGGATAATGATCATTGTTTCCTCTCACTCGGTAGTAGAGCAAGACTAAAATAGGGGCTTCTCCTATTGTCCTATCCTATTCTACTATTTAACTACCACTAGCCATGGAAGTACCGTCAGAGTGCAGTCTTATTCTGGTGAGCATTGATAGGACCCATCACTGGTTAATTGGATGTTAGTGACTGTTAATTGAGAACAACAGAAGGCAGGAGGTTATTACGTTCCATAAAATGTTATTTCTTCACCATTAGCTGGTCCGTTCTCCATTTGAGTACAATGTCTTCCAATAAGGTAGTAGTGGATATCTAGTGGCGCAGGTGTCACTACAAAACCTGGTTCGATCCCGGGCTGTATCACAACAGACCGTGATCGGGAGTCCCATAGGGTGGTGCACAATTGGCCCAGCGTTGTCCGGGTTAGGGGAGGCAAGGGTAGGCCATTATTGTATGTAAGAATTTGTTCTTAACTGACCTAAATTAAAAACCTCACTGAATATGATGGAAACCTTAAGCAATGGTTGTACAATACAGAAGGCGGACTACAAAACCAGTTTCTCGGAGCAGCCCAGTCCCAAGGGGTGTTGGGACTATGGAGCCCATGTCAGAAGCAAATGAGCCTGTAAAAAATGGCTATGTCTTTCATGTGAAAAATACTCTTTGTTGTTCCTTCTTGTATATTGTGCATCCAGAGTAGCAGAGTGGGACACCATACAAACTGTAGCCTGTAGCTTCCTTCCATATGTTATTTTCGGCTCTGCTTTCATTTCCCACAACACAAGTTGAAACACGCTTTCCATATTGCTAGTATTTGATCGTCTCAGACCTCTTTACATTTGCAGATATTGTTTTGTACAAACCCGTGTTCCAGGCAATAAACCATTTTCAAGAATGGATGACTCTACTATTTTCAAAACAACATTATCGGGCTATTTGGCCCTCAGATGACAAAATCCCCTGACAGAGATAAGGGAAATAGCATAGGACATGTCCCATTCTGGAACAAACCGCCACAGTCATTCTGAGCGTCAATGGCTGCCATCCTTTGTGAAGGCTGCTGACCTGACTAAATGCATGTTTATTAACATGGAGTTAGGCTATAAGACCCCTTTAGGCACCTTATCATTGAGACACTGCCAAGTTAGACAGGAGGACTTAGAGCCAACCAGGGGAATGAGAGGCCCCAGACACTTCATGTGGTGACATTATCCATGTGTCACTGACGATCTGACAGTATTAATGGAACCGGACATGATGGAGGGACATAATTCCCCCATTAATGAGTAGCGGAGGAGGAATACATCTGAGAGCACCCCCCCTCCCCCGCCTCATTCCTCAGGCTCCATCTCCAGACAGCACTTTGCTGCTTCATATTAGACTCACATTGTATAGTGTTGCTGTGAAAATCTTTAGAAAAAACACATGGGCTAAGTGGACACTTTTCTTTGGAAATGTGGCAAATTAATTGGCATTTCTCAACCCTAATGGGCAAGATTTTATAATAAAATATATGCCATTTAGCAGACACTTTATACAAAGAGACTTACAAACAGTCATGAATACATCTCTTTTTCACGTACATGTTTTAAACATATGGATGGTCCCGGGAATTTAACTCACTATTCTAGCATTGCAAGCACCATGCTCTACGAACTAAGCTACAGATTCAGGACTACATGCATCATGTGCTGTCTGTCAGTTCTCAGGTGTATTTCAAACAGCCCAATCAGTGATTGACAATCCTGTGTGTCGTAGATTCCCAGGATTCGCAAATAAGGTAAACCCATTATTTAGAATATGGAAAAGGTAAACCCATTATTTAGAATATGGAAAAGGTAAACCCATTATTTAGAATATGGAAAAGGTAAACCCATTATTTAGAATATGGAAAAGGTAAACCCATTATTTAGAATATGGAAAAGGTAAACCCATTATTTAGAATATGGAAAAGGTAAACCCATTATTTAGAATATGGAAAAGGTAAACCCATTATTTAGAATATGGAAAAGGTAAACCCATTATTTAGAATATGGAAAAGGTAAACCCATTATTTAGAATATGGAAAAGGTAAACCCATTATTTAGAATATGGAAAAGGTAAACCCATTATTTAGAATATGGAAAAGGTAAACCCATTATTTAGAATATGGAAAAGTCATTGTTGACCTCAAAGGTGGAGTCCCAGATTTATTTGATCACATGCTCTCTAGGATCTGTTCATTATGTTGTGTGTTTATGGGATTGTCTGTAAGCCCTACCCTCAGTCAGGGCAGGGAAGTGGGGGCAGTAGTAATATCACATCATCAGCATTATTTCATTACCCTGCAAATGTTGTCTCTGGACCTCGGCATCAGGGCATCAATATTCCATGATGTTCCACAACTCTCCTCTTCTATTTTCAACAAAAGATACTACACAGTTAAATCACTTCAGACAACTCCATCAGGACAATTAGCACAGCCAATCTGTGAAGTCAGGTCTACAGTGACAGTGGACCTGTCATGGACCTGCTTTCTGATTCGAGGGTGAAACCTGTGGCCCTAATTAAAAACCAGGGCTGACTGGGATTCTGTGTTAGGACTGAGGCATGCTGGTCCTGACAGAGAAAAATCAGGGCTGGGGCTAAATGACATGGTCATTCCCATTACTGTTTTTTTTTTTTTCAAAACAAATTATTATGTTGTTGCAGTTTGAATGATTTTGTAGTGTTCATGATTTTAAAGGTTTGATTCAAAGCATCTGCTCAAGCTGAGAGGTACACTACCGCTCAAGTTTGGGGTCACTTAGAAATGTCCTTGTTTTTGAAAGAAAAGCTCATTTTTGGTCCATTAAAATAACATCAAATTGATCCGAAATACAGTGTAGACATTGTTAATGTTGTAAATGACTATTGTAGCTGGAAACAGCTGATATTTGACAGAATATGTGAAGTAGTACACAGCGTTGAACAAGATCTTCAGTTTCTTGGCAATTGGAATAGCCTTGATTTCTCAGAACAAGAATAGACCGGCAAGTTTCAGAAGAAAGTTGTTTGTTTCTTGCCATTTTGAGCCTGTACTCAAGCCCACAAATGCTGATGCTCCAGATACTCAACTAGTCTAAAGAAGGCCAGTTGTATTACTTCTTTAATCAGGACAATAGTTTTCAGCTGTGCTAACATAATTGCAAAAGGGTTTTCTAATGATCAATTAGCCTTTTAAAATGCGAAACTTGGATTAGCTAACACAACGTGCCATTGTAACACAGGAGTGATGGTTGCTGATAATGGGCCTCTGTACGCCTATGTAGACATTCCATAAAAAAAATGGCAGTTTCCAGCTACAATAGTTATTTACAACATTAAAAATGTCTACACAGTATTTCTGATCAATTTAATGTTTTTTTAATGGACAAAAAAAAATATTTCAAAAGCAAGGACATTTCTAAGTGACCCCAAACTTTTGAACAGTAGTGTACCTACCAAACATGCTTGACATTTTCAATCCCAAATTGAAAAGACTGTTTTATGAGCTGAAATAAAATATCCCAGAAATGTTCCATATGGATTTTTTATTTTTTTTTCTCAAATGTTATGCACAAATTTGTTTACATCCCTGTTAGTGAGCATTTCTCCTTTGCCAAGATAATCCATCCACCTGACAGGTGTGGTATATCAATAATCTGATTAAAAAGCATGATCATTACACAGGTGCACCTTGTGCTGGGATAATAAAAGGCCACTCTAAAATGTGCAATTTTGTCACACAACACAATGCCACAGATGTCTCAAGTTTTGAGGGTGTAATAGGCATGCTGACTGCAGGAATGTCCACCAGAGCTGTTGCCAGAGAATATAATGTTAAATTCTCCACCATAATCTGCCTCCAACATCATTTTAGAGAATTTGGCAGTCTGACTACTTCACCTGCGGGATCATCTGAGACCAAACTGAGGAGTATTTCTGTCTGTAATAAAGCCCTTTTGTGGGGGAAAAACTAATTCTGATTGGCTGGGCCTGGCTCCCCAGTGGGTGTGCCTGGCTCCCAAGTGGGTGGGCCTATGCCCTCCCAGGACCACCCATGGCTGTGCCCACGCCCAGTCTTGTGAAATTCACAGATTAGGGCCTAATGAATTCGCAACTGTGACCTGGCCAAGATAAAGCATAGCAGTTCGACACATACAACAACACAGAGTTACACAGAGTTACACATGGAATGAACAAAACATACAGTCAATAATACAGTAGAAAAAAAAGTTTATATACAGTGAGTGCAAATTAGGTCAAATAAGGGAGTTAAGGCAATAAATAAGCCATGGTGACAAAGTAATTACAATATGGCAATTAAACACTGGAATGGTAGATGTGCAAATGATGGATGTGCAAGTAGAGATACTGTGGTGCAAAAGGAGCAAAATAAATAAATACAGTATGGGGATGAGGTAGATAGATGGGCTGTATACAGATGGGCTATGAACAGGTGCAGTGATCTGTGAGATGCTCTGACAGCTGGTTCTTAAAGCTAGTGAGGGAGACGGGAATCTCCAGCTTCAGTGATTTTTGCAGTTCGTTCCAGTCAGTGGCAGCAGAGAACTGGAAGGAAAGGCGACCAAAGTAGGAGTTGGCTTTGGGGGTGACCAGTGAGATATATCTGCTGGAGCGTGTGCTGCGAGTGGGTGCTACTATGGTGACCAGCGAGCTGAGATAGGGCGGGGCTTTACCTAGCAGAGACTTGTAGATACTCGTCGCCAAATCCACTGGCTACAGGTTATGAAGCGAGGGTCAGCCAACGAGAGCGTACAGGTCGCAGTGGTGGGTAGTATATAGGACATTGGTGACAAAACAGATGGCACTGTGATAGACTACATACAGTTTGCTGAGTAGAGTGTTAGAGGCTATTTTATAGATGACATCGCTGAAGTCAAGGATCGGTAGGATGGTCAGTTTTACGAGGGTATGTTTGGCAGCATGAGTGACGGAAGCTTTGTTGCGAAATAGGAAGCCGATTCTAGATATAATTTTTGATTGGAGATGCTTAATGTGAGTCTGGAAGGAGAGTTTACAGTCTAGCCAGGCACCTAGGTATTTGTAGTTATCCACGTATTCTAAGTCAGAGCCGTCCAGAGTAGTGATGCTGGATGGGCGGGCAGGTGCGGGCAATGATCAGTTGAATAGCATGTATTTAGTTTTATTTGCATTTAAGAACAATTGGAGGCCACGGAAGGAGAGTTGTATGGCATTGACGCTCGTCTGGAGGTTAGTTAACACAGTGTCCAAAGATTGCATTCCATCGCCTAATAATACAGTGAGTGCTCCATTGTCTGGATACAGAATATTGGGGATAAAGAAACACCCCAAAAATTCTGGCCTAATAATTTAAGAAATAACTCACAAAAAAAAAAAAAAAAAAATACTACAAAGTTGCTTAGGAGCTAAAAGCAGACCTGCCATTTTAATATTGGGGATAAAGAAGATGATGTGTCTATCAAACTGACTCTCATCATGAAAAAGTGGTTATACAGAACAAAGAGTATGTACATGGAAAAAATTGACTCCTATGGATTCTCTGCCTCAAAGGTAGTCATTGTTAGGTAATAGGGAGCCATTTGGAATGCAGCCAATCAATATGCTATTCAACATCATGTAAAAATAAAACTCCACACCAACAACAGGACCAAAACAGCAGAGAAGAAGAACGAGAATCCATACCACCCACTAACCCATACACACCTACCTACACACAACTGGAAAAAATGGCATCCGGCTCTAAATGTAACATAACATCGACTTAATCCACTTCCTACAACCTCTGTTTTATTCAGAGTGAGTCAATCACAGAAGATCCACATTTCCTGAGCCCACACACATATGTATGCACAGACACACACACACACACACACGCACACACACACACACGCACACACGCACGCACGCACGCACGCACGCACGCACACACACACACACACCTAAACATATCGGTCATGCTTACAATGTCTCCAGAAACTATTCACACTGCTTGACTTTTTGTTCTGTTACAGCCTGCATTTTTGTCACTGGCCTAAACACAATACCCCATAATGTCAAAGTGTAATTATGTTTTTAGAAATGTTTACAAATTAATTGAAAATGAAAAGCTGAAATGTTTTGAGTCAATAAGTATTCAACCCCTTTGTTATATGGCAAGCCTAAATAAGTTCAGGTGTAAAAATGTGCTGAAAAAGTTTCATAATAAATTGCATGGACTCACTCTATGTGCAATAAAAGTGTTTAATAACATGATTTTTTTATGACAACCTCATCTCTGTACCCTACACATACAATTTTCTGTAAGGTCCCTCAGTCGAGCAGTGCATTTCAAAGATTCAACCACAAAGACCAGGGAGGTTTTCCAATGCCTCGCAAAGAACGGCACCTATTGGTAGATGGGGAATAATAATAAAAAACAGACAATGAATATCCCTTTGAGCATGGTGAAGATATTATTTACAATTTGGATGGTGTATTAACACACCCAGTCACTACAAAGATACAGGCGTCCTTCGTAACTCAGTTACCGGAGAGGAAGGAAACTGCTCAGGGATTTCACCATGAAGCCAATGCTGATTTTATAACAGATACAGAGTTTAATGGCTGTCATAGGACATAACTAAACATTGTGTATAGACTTTTTCTATTGTGTTATTGACTGTATGTTTGTTTATTCCATGTGTAACTCTGTGTTGTTGTTTGTGTCGCACTGCTTTGCTTTATCTTGGCCAGGTCGCAGTTGTAAATGAGAACTTGTTCTCAACTGGCCTACCTGGTTAAATAAAGGTGAAATAAATAAAAAAAATAATAATAATTAAGGTACTCCACAATACTATCATAAATGACAGTGACAAGAAGGCTGTACAACTCTCCAGGGAGTTTTGAAGGATAAAAAGAAAAGGAATAGAGCTAAGCACAGGCAAAATCTTAGAGGAAAACTTGGTTCAGTTTACTTTCCAACAGACACTAGGAGACAAATTCACCTTTTAGCAGGACAATTACCTACAACACACGGCCAAATCTACACTGGAGTTGCTTACCAAGACAACATTGAATGTTCATGAGTGACCTAGTTACAGTTTTGACTTAAATCGGCTTGAAAATCCATGGCAAGACTTGAAAATGGCTGTCTAGCAATGATAAACAACCAACTTAACAGAGCTTGAATAATTTTTCAAAGAATAATGGTAAAATATTGCACAATGCAGGTGTAAAATGCTCTTATACAGCTGTAATCGCTGCCAAAGGGGATTCTATCATATATTGAGTCACAGGGTTGAATACATATCTAATCAAGATATATTTGTGTTTTATTTTTCCAGAAATGTGGTCATTTTTTTTGCATTTTTTGTCCACTTTCACATTACAGACTATTTTGTTTAGATTGTTGACAAAAAACAACAAACAAATCAATTATATTCCCACTTTGTAACACAACAAATGTGAGAAAAAGTCAAGGGGTGTGAATACTTTCTGAAGCCACTGTATAAACCAATTAAAATGTAATGAATCAATTTGAAACTATTTTTGACATTTTTGACAAGAGAGTAAGTAAGTAAGAGTGAATTAAGTATGTTTTACAAAGAGCAAGTACAAAACATTATAGATATGATGGTAATATTACAATGGGTGGCAAGAAATCTATGGAAATGAAATGAACATATTTGATAGTTCTTGCCAGACAGGCACGTCAGACTTTGCATTATAGATTGTTTTATGTTAACATGTTCCAAATAAAGTGACACTCTTTGTTGTCTTTGTTTTCACAGCTTGTGCAATCTGTCATTGTTCTGGTAGCTTGTTCTCACATCTTGATGACAACTGGAACGGATAGATCAACAAGCCAAAACATGGCATTCTTGTCCCCATGGTTACATTGCAGACATTAGAAAACTTACACTTGATTTGTTAATTCATACAAAGCGCTATGGTTAATTTAAAGTCCCCAGATAATGGCCATTAGTAACGACTTGAGATACCTTCACTGTCGTCACTCCAGTAAGTGTCTATGTCCATGAAGAAAAATAACCTCGACCCCTATGCTTTAGTTTAGCATGTGTACAGTTGTGACAAAAAGTTTTGAGAATGACACAAATATTAATTTTCACAAAGTTTCCTGCTTCAGTGTCTTTAGATATTTTTGTCAGATGTTACTATGGAATACTGAAGTATAATTACGAGCATTTCATAAGTGTCAAAGGATTTTATTGACAATTACATGAAGTTGATGCAAAGAGTCAATATTTGCAGTGTTGACCCTTCTTTTTCAAAACCTCTGCAATCCGCCCTGGCATGCTGTCAATTAACTTCTGGGTCACATCCTGACTGATGGCAGCCCATTCTGCATAATCAATGCTTGGAGTTTGTCAGAATTTGTGGGTTTTTGTTGGTCCACCCGCCTCTTGAGGATTGACCACAAGTTCTCAATGGGATTAAGGTCTGCGGAGTTTCCTGGCCATGGACCCAAATTATCAATGTTTTGTTCCCGGAGCCACTTAGTTATCACTTTTGCCATATGGCAAGGTGCTCCATCACGCTGGAAAACACATTTTTCATCACCAAACTGTTCCTGGATGGTTGGGAGAAGTTGCTCTAGGAGGATGTGTTGGTACCATTCTTTATTCATGGCAGTGTTCTTAGGCAAAATTGTGAGTAAGCCCACTCCCTTGGCTGAGAAGCAACCCCACACATGAATGGTCTCATGATGCTTTACTGTTGGCATGACACAGGGCTGATGGTAGTGTTCTTCTCCGGACAAGCATTTTTCCGAATGCCCCAATCAATCGGAAAGGGGATTCATCAGAAAAAAATACTTTACCCCAGTCCTCAGCAGTCCAATCTCTGTACCCTGATGTTTTTCTTGGAGAGAAGTGGCTTCTTTTCTGCTCTTCTTGACACCAGGCCATCCTCCAAAAGTCTTCGCCTCACTGTGCGTGCAGAAGCACTCACACCTGCCTGCTGCCATTCCTGAGCAAGTTCTGTACTGGTGGTGCCCCGATCCCGCAGCTGAATCAACTTTAGGAGACGGTCCTGGTGCTTGCTGGACTTTCTTGGGCGCCCTGAAGCCTTCTTCACAACAATTGAACCGCTCTCCTTGAAGTTCTTGATGATCTGATAAATGGTTGATTTAGGTGCAATCTTACTGGCAGAAATAACCTTGCCTGTGAAGCCCTTTTTGTGCAAAGCAATGATGACGGCACGTGTTTCCTTGCAGGTAACCATGTTTGACAGAGGAAGAACAATGATTCCAAGCACCACCCTCCTTTTGAAGCTTCCAGTCTGTTATTCGAACTCAATCAGCATGACAGAGGGATCTCCAGCCTTGTCCTCGTCAACACTCACACCTGTGTTAACGAGGGATTCACTGACATGATGGCAGCTGGTCCTTTTGTGGCAGGGCTGAAATGCTAGGCAAGTCAGTTAAGAACAAATTCTTATTTTCAATGAGGGCCTAGGATCAGTGGGTTAACTGCCTGTTCAGGGGCAGAACGGCAGATTAGTACCTTGTCAGCTCGGGGATTTGAACTTGCAACCTTTCGGTTACAAGTCCAACACTCTAAACACTAGGCTACCCTGCCACCCCATATATGGATATAGTATATAGTATACAGGGATATAGTATATAGATATATAGTGTATAGGGATAGTATAGTATACATAGTATCCCTATATATAGGGATTTAGTAAATAGCATATAGGGATATATAGCAGCATACCACCCTGCATACCACCCTGCGTACCACTGCTGGCTTGCTTCCAACCAGGGTTGGTCCTGGTCAGTCCTTGGATGGGAGACCAGATGCTGCTGGAAGTGGTGTTGGAGGGCCAGTAGGAGGCACTCTTTCCACTGGTCTAAAAAAAAATATCCCAATGCCCCAGGGCAGTGATTGGGGACACTGCCCTGTGTAGGGTGCCGTCTCTCGGATGGGACGTTAAACGGGTGTCCTGACTCTCTGAGGTCATTAAAGATCCCATGGCACTTATCGTAAGAGTAGGGGTGTTAACCCCGGTGTCCTGGCTAAATTCCCAATCTGACCCTCAAACCATCACGGTCACCTAATAATCCCCAGTTTACAATTTGCTCATTCATCCCCCTCCTCTCCCCTGTAACTATTCCCCAGGTCGTTGCTGCAAATGAGAACGTGTTCTCAGTCAACTTACCTGGTAAAATAACAGATAAATAAAAAAATAAAAAAATAAAAAATATAGTATACAGGGATATAGTATATAGGGATATTTTATATAGGTATATAGTATACAGTATATAGGGATATAGTATATAGGGATATAGTATATAGTATATAGGGATATAGTATATAGTATATAGGGATATATTATATAGGGATATATACTATACATACACTACTGTTCAAAAGTTTGAGGTCACTTGGAATGTCCTTGTTTTCCCACTTTACCACCACCAAAGCACCCCCAGACCATCACATTGCCTCCACCATGCTGGACAAATGGTGTCAAGCACTTCTAAAGCATCTTTTCATTTTTTTCTGCATCTCATGAACGTTCTTCTTTGTGATCCGAACACCTCAAACTCAGATTTGTCTGTCCATAACACTTTTTTTCCAATCTTCATCTGTCCAGTGTCTGTGTTATTTTGCCCATCTTAATCTTTTCTTTTTATTGGCCAGTCTGAGATATGGCTTTTTCTTTGCAACTCTGCCTAGAAGGCCCACATCCCGAGGCCCGAGTCGCCTCTTCACTGTTAACGTTGAAACTGGTATTTTGCTGGTACTATTTAATGAAGCAGCCAGTTGAAGACTACGGAGGGGTCTGTTTCTCAAACTAGACACTCTAATGTACTTGTCCTCTTGCTCAGTTGTGCACTGGGGTCTCCAACTCCTCTTTCTATTCTGGTGAGAGCCAGTTTGCTCTGTTCTGTGAAGGGAGTAGTACACAGCGTTGTACGAGATCTTTAGTTTCTTGGCAATTTCTCACATGGAATAGCAATCATTTCTCAGAACAAGAATAGACTGACGAGTTTCAAAAAAAGTTGCTTATTTCTGGCCATTTTGAGCCTGTAATCTAACCCACAAATACTGATGCTCCAGACACTCAACTCGTCTAAAGGCCAGTTTTATTGCTTCTTTAATCAGGACAATAGTTTTCAGCTGTGCCAACATAATTGCAAAAGGGTTTGATAATGATAATTAGCCTTTTAAAATTCTAAATTTGGATTAACTAACACAACGTGCCATTGGAACACAGGAGTGATGATTGCTGATAATTTGCCTCTGTACGCCTACGTAGATATTACATTAAAAAATCTGCCATTTCCAGCTACAATAGTCATTTACAACATTAACAATGTCTACACTTTATTTCTGATCAATTTGATGTTACTTTAATGGACAAAAAATGTGCTTTTCTTTCAAAAACAACAACATTTCTAAGTGACCCCAAACTTTTGAACGGTAGTGTATATATGTAGAATATAGGGATATAGTTTATAGTGATATAGTATATATGGATATAGTATATCAAATCAAATGTATTTATGAAGCCCTTCTTACATCAGCTGATATCTCAAAGTGCTGTACAGAAACCCAGCCCAGCCCCAAACAGCAAGCAATGCAGGTGTAGAAGCACGGTGGTTAGGGAAAACTCCATAGAAAGGCCAGAACCTAGGAAGAAACCAGGTTATGAGGGGTGGCCAGTCCTCTTCTGGCTGTGCCGGGTGGAGATTATAACAGAACATGGCCAAGATGTTCAAATGTTCATAGATGACCAGCGGGGTCAAATAATAATAATAATCACAGTGGTTGTAGAGGGTGCAACAGGTCAGCACCTCAGGAGTAAATGTCAGTAGGCTTTCATTGTCGATATATAGGGATATACTGTACTATATAGGGATATAGTATATAGGAGCCTAATTCATTTGGTTGGAATACATTATCTTAATTGGGTTGTTTGGTTTTATGTGTTTCTATCCCCTTGCTTTTTAATTTTACCAAGACAGTTAAGAACAAACTCTTATTTACAATGACGGCCTGCCCCGGCCAAACCCTAACCCGGACAACGCTCGGCCAATTGTGCGCCGCCCTATGGGACTCCTGATCACAGCCGGTTATGATACAGCCCAGAATCGAACCAGGGTCTATAGTGACGCCTCTAGCACTGCAATGCAGTGCCTCAGACTGCTGCGCCACTCAGGAGTACAGTGAACCAGCGACCGGGAGTACTGTGAACCAGCAACCAGGAGTACAGTGAACCAGCGACTTGGAGTACAGTGAACCAGCGACCAGGAGTACAGTGAACCAGCGACCAGGAGTACAGTGAACCAGCGACCAGGAGTACTGTGAACCAGCGACCAGGAGTACAGTGAACCAGTGACCAGGAGTACTGTGAACCAGCGACCAGGAGTACAGTGAACCAGCGACCAGGAGTACAGTGAACCAGTGACCAGGAGTACTGTGAACCAGCGACCAGGAGTACTGTGAACCAGCGACCAGGAGTACAGTGAACCAGTGACCAGGAGTACTGTAAACCAGCGACCAGGAGTACTGGGAACCAGCGACCAGGAGTACTGTGAACCAGCGACCAGGAGTACTGTGAACCAGCGACCAGGAGTACAGTGAACCAGTGACCAGGAGTACTGTAAACCAGCGACCAGGAGTACTGGGAACCAGCGACCAGGAGTACTTTGAACCAGCGACCAGGAGTACAGTGAACCAGTGACCAGGAGTGACAACAACTGGGACATTGTGAAATAACGGCAGGCAGCAAAAATATTCCCCAGCCAAAAACACTCAGAAAAGCCAATTGCTTTTTTTTTTCTACCTGTCCTAAGTGTAAACGTTGTTTCATTCCATGTAGCCACCTTGCAGCCCGAGACCTCAAGCTGATTTCTGTAGGGAGGAACTGATGGAGTGATAGTGAAAAATAAAAATACCCTTTCAAAAAGCTGAAAAGTTTAGTGCATTGTGTTATCCCATAGAGTAAACGGGTTTACACAGCTTTCGGAGGAGGATTACCCTCTTCTTTGATTCACCGCTCTTATCTTCTTACTCTCTTCCACAGACTTGTGCTTTTAAATCTATGGTTTCTACTGATAAGTACTGATCAGGGCCGGGTGATGGCGTGATAGGAAAAGCATGTGCGTTGAAAACCAATTAGCACAAACATGTCACTGCAAAGAGAACAGGATTCAGGAAGTATGGAGCTCAGATGCAAAACGTAGAAAGGAGTAACGCAAGAAAAGTTATGTCATGTCGTAATCAAGTACAGTATCTACGTACATAAATACAAAAAGTGAACCTATGTTAGGAGTGAATCATCACCGTAGTTTATAGATTATTGTTAAAATATCTGTAGGGTATCACCATTACACAGGACACCATGTCTGTAGGGTATCATCATTACACAGGACACCATGTCTGTAGGGTATCATCATTACACAGGGCACCATGTCTGTAGGGTATCATCATTACACAGGACACCATGTCTGTAGGGTATCATCATTACACAGGGCACCATGTCTGTAGGGTATCATCATTACACAGGGCACCATGTCTGTAGGGTATCATCATTACACAGGGCACCATGTCTGTAGGGTATCATCATTACACAGGGCACCATGTCTGTAGGGTATCATCATTACACAGGGCACCATGTCTGTAGGGTATCATCATTACACAGGGCACCATGTCTGCAGGGTATCATCATTACACAGGGCACCATGTCTGTAGGGTATCATCATTACACAGGGCACCATGTCTGTAGGGTATCATCATTACACAGGGCACCATGTCTGTAGGGTATCATCATTACACAGGGCACCATGTCTGTAGGGTATCATCATTACACAGGGCACCATGTCTGTAGGGTATCATCATTACACAGGGCACCATGTCTGTAGGGTATCATCATTACACATCAAATCCATTAGATCAACATGCATCCCCTATTGAATAGAATCTTCTACTAAACCATTCACAGTACTGGTAGCCTCGAGCAGGGGCGCCACCAGGGATTTTGGGCCCCATGAAAAGTTAGCTCCTTGGGCCCTACCACCACAGGCCACACAAACCCTGCGCAATTGCTGTAACCACACACCTCCAGAACCCAACCAACCCATTCAAAGCTTTAAGTAACTCTACCTTCGCAGGCTTGCAACTCTCTTGTAGTCCAATGTTTACTGTATGATTTTAACTGACAGTGAGCTGTGAAAATATAACGCTGTGCAGACATGCATGCAACATTCTGCATACAGTGGAATTCACTATTTGATGCAGGACTGATACCCTCTATAAGAAATGTGCTAAAGGCCGTCTTTAACAGTCTACATGTCATTTTAATGTTCAAATTCTTGAATGGAAAATTCTCTTAACATTAATGAATAACTTAATGAATAATACATCTAAGTTAATATACAGTGCCTTGCGAAAGTATTCGGCCCCCTTGAACTTTGCGACCTTTTGCCACATTTCAGGCTTCAAACATAAAGATATAAAACTGTATTTTTTTGTGAAGAATCAACAACAAGTGGGACACAATCGTGAAGTGGAACAAAATTTATTGGATATTTCAAACTTTTTTAACAAATCAAAAACTGAAAAATTGGGCGTGCAAAATTATTCAGCCCCTTTACTTTCAGTGCAGCAAACTCTCTCCAGAAGTTCAGTGAGGATCTCTGAATGATCCAATGTTGACCTAAATGACTAATGGTGATAAATACAATCCACCTGTGTGTAATCAAGTCTCCGTATAAATGCACCTGCACTGTGATAGTCTCAGAGTTCCGTTAAAAGCGCAGAGAGCATCATGAAGAACAAGGAACACACCAGGCAGGTCCGAGATACTGTTGTGAAGAAGTTTAAAACCGTATTTGGATACAAAAAGATTTCCCAAGCTTTAAACATCCCAAGGAGCACTGTGCAAGCGATAATATTGAAATGGAAGGAGTATCAGACCACTGCAAATCTACCAAGATCTGGCCGTCCCTCTAAACTTTCAGCTCATACAAGGAGAAGACTGATCAGAGATGCAGCCAAGAGGCCCATGATCACTCTGGATGAACTGCAGAGATCTACAGCTGAGGTGGGAGACTCTGTCCATAGGACAACAATCAGTCGTATATTGCACAAATCTGGCCTTTATGGAAGAGTGGCAAGAAGAAAGCCATTTCTTAAAGATATCCATAAAAAGTGTTGTTTAAAGTTTGCCACAAGCCACCTGGGAGACACACCAAACATGTGGAAGAAGGTGCTCTGGTCAGATGAAACCAAAATTGAACTTTTTGGCAACAATGCAAAACGTTATGTTTGGCGTAAAAGCAACACAGCTCATCACACTGAACACACCATCCCCACTGTCAAACATGGTGGTGGCAGCATCATGGTTTGGGCCTGCTTTTCTTCAGCAGGGACAGGGAAGATGGTTAAAATTGATGGGAAGATGGATGGAGCCAAATACAGGACCATTCTGGAAGAAAACCTGATGGAGTCTGCAAAAGACCTGAGACTGGGACGGAGATTTGTCTTCCAACAAGACAATGATCCAAAACATAAAGCAAAATCTACAATGGAATGGTTCAAAAATAAACATATCCAGGTGTTAGAATGGCCAAGTCAAAGTCCAGACCTGAATCCAATCGAGAATCTGTGGAAAGAACTGAAAACTGCTGTTCACAAATGCTCTCCATCCAACCTCACTGAGCTCGAGCTGTTTTGCAAGGAGGAATGGGAAAAAATTTCAGTCTCTCGATGTGCAAAACTGATAGAGACATACCCCAAGCGACTTACAGCTGTAATCGCAGCAAAAGGTGGCGCTACAAAATATTAACTTAAGGGGGCTGAATAATTTTGCACACCCAATTTTTCAGTTTTTGATTTGTTAAAAAAGTTTGAAGTATCCAATAAATGTCGTTCCACTTCATGATTGTGTCCCACTTGGTGTTGATTCTTCACAAAAAAATACAGTTTTATATCTTTATGTTTGAAGCCTGAAATGTGGCAAAAGGTCGCAAAGTTCAAGGGGGCCGAATACTTTCGCAAGGCACTGTACATTTAAACTCTTCAATTAAAATAAATCAGCTATAGAATGATATAACAAACAAAATAATAAAATCAGCAGCAGATTTTTTATCTAAGTATACATACCAACTAGAACATAAGCAGCTGTAAAATGTGGAAATGGAAAATGGAAAACAAAATGAACATGAAAAGGCCTGATGGTGGCGCTAGAGGAAAGGTCAAGAGGTCACCAAATCAATAGGTTTCTTCCACTTGGGGTCTTGATTGTGCACAACAAATGTTATGTCAATCCAGCCATTACTTTGCCATATATCTTGTTCTTAGTCTGCTCTCAGTCTTGTTCTCAGCCTGTGGGCATCATGTGTGTAGTGATCCAATATCCATAGCCATGTCATTTAGCAGTTATCACTGACCCTTGCTCAGCCTTACTCACTGACCCTTGCTCAGCCTTCCTCACTGACCCTTGCTCAGCCTTACTCACCGACCCTTGCTCAGCCTTACTCACTGACCCTTGCTCAGCCTTACTCACCGACCCTTGCTCAGCCTTACTCACCAAGAGCCCAGCGCCGAGCCTTCTTGCTAGCAAAGTCACTGATCAGGTCTTTGAAGTCCAGCTTTCTAGATAACTGACGTTCAATGGACAGCATGGCAAGACTGTAAAGCCTGTCCTGGGACATAGTGGACCTCAAATAGTTATTTTACCAGTTTTAGCTTACCTAAAGCTCTCGCCACCAGCAACAGCCACAGGCAGTTTGCAAAATATTTGTAAAGCAATGCACACTTCTCCCAAAATGCTTTGCAGCTGCATCTTACAAATTGCATTCAGGAGACCCAAGACTGGACACGTTAGGGGGGAAATTGGCAGCATTTACAGTGTTCAGGTGTCTTACTTCATTTGGAAACTCAGGTGTAAGATCTCTGGAATACTTCATGATCAGTGGTTGGCACACAGAAGGGACTTTATCCTCACTAATCTGCCCAACTTTCAGAACAGCAGACAATGATTCTACATTTTTTTGCAGTGGTGTGGAACCTAGTGTCCAAGTCACTTATGATGTTGTCTATAGCAGTAAAAAAAACACTGTTCCGAAACACCGTTGCTGCACTGTCCTGAGCTGTCTCCTCTTGAGAGGTCTCACCATGGAATCTCTTCCTTTTCCTCTGGCGGCTGTGTTCCTTACTAAATTGAGGTGCAACATCCATTTGCGTAGCAATCAGTGTTGCCTCAGACAGGAGAGACTCCCATCCATCTCTAAGAGCCTGCATCTCTTCCTTTAAGAGGCGCTCTGGATGTTTACTTTTTGCCAAAATAAACAAGAAAAGAAAAAGAAACCGTTCGTTTTATTAATATATTGTAAATAAAATATTATATTAATGATGATAGGTTAATAATTTAATATTGAAATGTTTTTTACATAATGTTCTAATAATCTTTTAGGGCCCCTGTCAGTCACAGGCCCGCCTCCTAACTCATGTAGTGTAGTGTAGTGGAGGTATACGGCCATATCAATTCATACGGATGATGGAACAGATCAGAAAATATTGATAAACTATAATTTCACCACATTTTACGCGCGCCAATGTGCACAGGGCGGAAGGCCTACGCTTGAACTTTCAAAAAATGCATTTGCTGTAAAACACGGTTCTAAAATACGCACAGCACACGCGAGTGGCTTCATGAACAGAGATGGAAATATACGTTAGCAACGAAGAAGAAGAGTGGATTTAAAGACGCAACAACTATAATGTGTTGCTAATATGACTATGCCTGTGGCTGCTAGACAATGAAAGAACGTGAAAAGAAAACCAATAGAACAGGAGAACGCATAATGAGGAAGTCTCTATAAAAAAGTATTGCCTCCATGTTTCTATGGTTGGATTTTGCTATTTGAAGCATGTTAAGACCTCATATAATGAAGTAAAACGTTCATGTGTCAAACGATTGAGGAACAGGAAAAATATAGCATTTACTAATGATAGGCCTTACCACCTTCTGGTAGATGGGTAAACATCTCCATTATTACATGTTAACTATGTACAAAGTAGCTATGCCTACCTGTCAGAATGATATTATGATTATTTGTAACAATCCAGTGTCCATTTATTTTGCCTACTTCATCTCATGTGCAACAGAAACATCACTAATCATTTGCTGGTTAAATATTTCTCCTCTGTTTCAATAGTAGGCCTAATATACTTGCACAGTACAGCTTCGGTTGGCCTGACTTCTCCAGGGTACAAGCGCTGGTTAAGTATTTTTTTAAATCGGTTTCAATAGTAGGCCTAATATTGGCCTACTTGCACAGTACAGCTTGGGTTGGCCTGACTGTGAAAGACCAATATTGGATTATAATTTTAGGTCATTTAGAGTGACACCCTTTTCTCATAGGACTTTTCACACAGGGTGTCTTTCCCTCGCCAGAGCTGTTTGGACATTTACACCCTCTTCTCCAGGCACCACTACTACACAACTTGCATTGTTCCAGTCACTGAAAGATCTGTAAATCTGACTGTAAATCTAAGATTGAAATGGATTTAACACCCACACACATCTGCAATGACACACACACACACACACACACACACACACACACACACACACACACACACACACACACACACACACACACACACACACACACATACACGGGCAATTGCATTGCAATACACAATCAATGCTAATCAGCTTGTGATTTTGTGCTTCTCTCTCAGTGAGACAATGAAGACAATGTGCTGGGCTTCCTATGTTCTTTTTCCATTACAAGAGCAGCTCATTCTATATTCTACAGTATAATTAAATGAACTTGTAGATAAATCATGGCCCGGTCTTTGTGTCCGTGGATATGAGAGGGCTCTGAGTACTGCATGATGAATGGATCTGGACAATAGGAGGTATTAAGGGTGCAACATGCTGAAAAACCCAAACAGCTAGACCTGGCAGACATAAGGCGGCAGTTGTAAATAAGGATAGACAGACTCCTGAGTGGCGCAGCGGTCTAAGGCACTGCATCTTAATGCTAGAGGCTGTATCACAACCGGTCGTGATTGGGAGTCCCATAGGGCTGCACACAATTGGCCCAGCGTTGGCTGGTGTAGGCCGTCATTGTAAAATAAGAATTTGTTCTTAACTGACTTGCCTAGTTAAATAAAAGGTTAAATAAAAGAAACGCTAGTAGAGATGTAATGAAATAATCAGTGTTCTGCTTCCACAAGGGTGTTGACTGTGATGGGCCCCATTGCCTCTCAAGTTGAACCCTGAGAGTGGTGTGGACCAGATAAGAGGAGTGCCCCCCCCCCCCCCCAACAGGAGCCAGATCTGGTCTATTCTACCCCCCCCCCCCCAACAGGAGCCAGATCAGGTATATCCTACCCCTATTGATATTGGCCTGTCATGTCTGTCATCAATGGAGGCCTGTGGCTCTGTGACAGAGCTTAAGTAGCAGGGTGTGAATCATGAAATAGAAAATGGGCTGTGCTGTTGGATTATGCAGGGGGACAAGTTGCCATGGAAAACGGGGCAGACACCAGGGAAACAACAACGACGGAGGGAAATTGTCACTTTGAGCGAGAGAGAGATGTGGCAAAACACAGGAAAGGTCACAGCCTTTGAGATCCTATACATACAACACACAACACTGGTAAAAGCAATCTAGGGATAGGCCCAGTCCATACTGTTTGGTCCTGTCTCACTATGCTATCGATTGTTAGAGGCTGCAGGATGATATAGATGTATGTTAATCAAATCAAATCAAATGTATTTATATAGCCCTTCGTACATCAGCTGATATCTCAAAGTGCTGCACAGAAACCCAGCCTAAACCCCCAAACAGCAAGCAATGCAGGTGTTGAAGCATGTTAATCACGTTTCAACAGGATACACCAGGGCTTGGCACACATAGTAAAAAACAGGCCTCCTTCAGAGCATGTTAAATGTACTGTCTGCTATTAATGAATGAATTTATTGCAGCACTTAGTGTTCCTTTTACCAACCTGTCTCATCTGTGTGTGAAGCCGTTGTGTGCCTCCCCCCCCCCCCCCACACACACCCCGCACACACACACTCCCTCTATCAGACCCACAGAACCAGGGCTGACTAACGCTTAATCACCTATTCATTTTCCATGTACGTATTTAGTTATTTATGTCTTAACTGAACCCCTGATACCGGCAACACAAATGTGTTAAATAAATGAATAGGAGTGGATATGAAAACGACGAGGCGCATTGTCATGGGCGGTGAAAACCTGCTTGCCTCCCCCAAAAAATGGAGGCTTTCCCTTTTTCTAGGAGTGAGTGCCTGAGCGGCAGTGCTAGACCTGTAGGGCATTTATTTATCAGCACCACGGAGAGCGCCAATTTCCCCAATCAGGCCTCTATGGGGCCTCGGTTGGGAGATTGAGTGTGATTGTGCCTCATTTCTCCTGTTCCCGGGCATTACTGCTTTCAAGGAAATGGGACAACCAAACTGGCAACATGGGCACGGCTCAAGAGGTCGAGGGGATGGAATTACACCCAGAGAGAGCAGGGGCCTCATTTATCAACCACCAACTTACATTTTCTCAGGAAATTCTGCCATACGTGGATATTGCAGGATTTGCGTGCGCAACAAATGATATGGATTTATCAAACTGTCGCAACACGTACGCATGTTTTCATTGATAAATCGGAGCTATATTTCTTGTGTTACAAACCCGCCTGGAAAACGCTCTATTGACCTTTTGTGGAAACAAACATGTACTCATATGCTGTATGACTTGGAGATGTTTGAACTGGGCCATGATAGTTACTAAAGCGCAATGGCAAATTTGATCACATTTCTGTGAAGCTATGGGCATAATGTTTCAATCTTTGTAAGGAAAAAAATGCATGCCGTCTATAGCGAGTGCCAAACAATGGCCGCACACTCCGCAATATTGACTGGCTATTAAACTATATCAAATGAAATGCTGCTACAGCCCACACTTCAATGCAAAACTATAAATTGTTGATCAATATTTGTTTGTCAGTAGGCTACATGATTGCGTTTCTATCTCCTATCGCACAGCAGTACTGTAGTCTACCCATACTATCATAGGCTACCGGTATATTTACTTTCGAGCATGGTTGGCTATTGAATGAGCGATGGATTTAGCCTAATATTTGTTATGCAGCGGGGATAAACCAGTCATGTCAGAAAAGGAGAGATATTCCCTGCAATATTATTGTGATTTAGGCCTATAAGTCAAATAAATAAAGGCCTATTAGGTGGCATTCTGCTATATGCAGCGGCATGCATTAACCAATACATTTAAAAAAAACATCAAATAATGTATCTCTCCTCTCTCTGAGTTTTCAAAAATATTACATTTGCAAGAGTCTGAATGTATCACACCGGAGAAAGCACCCGAGCAAGCGAAACGGCCACCGTCTGTCTCTGTATGTGTAGGCCATCTATCTGATGCTGTCTGGTCAAAAAGAGTACGATTATTGTTGCCACCCGTAGCATTGAATGCAAGGGGCCAAGCGAGCTAAACGGAGTGAGCTCAACTGTGATTGGTCCTGGAGCACCAAAACAAAGTGTCAAGGGAAGCCAGTTATGATTCGGCTTCTCTCCAATCACATCACATCGAGACCCAATCATCATTGACAAAAACAACTTGAATTGTTGCATCTCATTGTGTTGTTTTCCTCTTGTGGCCAGCTAGCTAAAATTGTCCCATTCCTAAATTAGCCATGGATGGAAATAGGGATTTGTACTTGTGTTTTTACTAAATTATCCGTACTGGCCAATGATTATAATGGTGGTTATGATCCCACAATAAATTCATACATTGTGCCCCTGGACTGAGAGGATGGAAGCTCAGTACATAGCTAGATGTGATTTGATGATATTGATGAAATTGAAATGTTGAAGATGAAATGGTGCTGGAATAGTGGAGGCAGCTCCTGTTTTCTTTTCAACTTACGGAAACTATTTATATTTTTACCAATGACCTGCCACTGGCATTAAACAAAGCATGTGTGTCCATGTATGCTGATGATTCAACCATAAACACATCAGCAACCACAGCTAATGAAGTCACTGAAACACTTTAAGAGTTGCAGTCTGTTTTGGAATGGGTGGCCAGTAATAAACTGGTCCTGAACATCTATAAAACTAAGAGCTTTGTATTTGGTACAAATCATTCCTTAAGTTCTAGACCTCAGCTGAATCTGGTAATGAATGGTGTGGCTGTTGAACAAGTTGAAGAGACTAAATTACTTGACGTTACCTTAGATTGTAAACTGTCATGGTCAAAACATATAGATTCAATGGTTGTAAAGATGGGGAGATGTCTGTCCGTAATAAAGAGATGCTCTGCTTTGTTGACACCACACTCCACAAAGCAAGTCCTGCAGGCTCTAATTTTATCTTATCTTGATTATTGTCCAGTCATGTGGTCCAGTGCTGCAAGGAAACACCTAGTTAAGCTGCATCTGGCCCAGAATAGAGCAGCACGTCTTGTTCTGCATTGTTGTCATAGGACTGATATAAATACTATGCATACCAGTCTCTCTTGGCTAAGAGTTGAGGAGAGACTGACTGCATCACTTCTTTTTATAAGAAACATGAATGTGTTGAACATCTCAAATATTTTCAATTTTCCAACTTAGACACACACACATACCCCACCAGACAAGCCACCAGGTTTTGTTTCACAGCCCCCAGCATACAGTATTATATAGAGCCATTGCTGCATGGAACTCTTGATCCATCTCATATTGCTCAAGTGAACAGCAAACCTGGTTTCAAAAAGTGGATGAAGCAACACCTCGCGGCACAACGCATCTCCCCTATTTGACCTAGATAGTTTTTGTGTATGTACTAATATTATAGGCTACGTACGGCTTTTGTAAAAATGATAAATAGTGTAGTTCTGTCCTTGAGCTGTTGTCTATTAATGTTCTGTATTGTGTCATGTTTCATGTGGACCCCAGGAAGAGTAACTGCTGCTTTTTTGGGGGATCCTCATAAAATACTCCCCAAAACATCTGTGGTTCTAAATCAATAGTTGTTGAGTAGTCTGAAAATGTGTCCATGCTGTTGGTCACGTAAACTGTTTGTTACATGCAATATGCTTTGTGGACTTCACGGCCAGAGGTTGCTCTTTGGGTTTGTGATGAAACAAAAGTGTGGTTGAATGTATTCTGCCACTGTGTCTTCTTATTGTCTCGGCTTTAGACTTACAGTGCCTTCGGAAAGTATTCAGTCCCCTTGACTTTTCCAAATTTTTGTGAGAACCTGATGGAGTCTGCAAAAGACCTGAGACTGGGACGGAGATTTGTCTTCCAACAAGACAATGATCCAAAACATAAAGCAAAATCTACAATGGAATGGTTAAAAAATAAACATATCCAGGTGTTAGAATGGCCAAGTCAAAGTCCAGACCTGAATCCAATCGAGAATCTGTGGAAAGAACTGAAAACTGCTGTTCACAAATGCTCTCCATCCAACCTCACTGAGCTCGAGCTGTTTTGCAAGGAGGAATGGGAAAAAATTTCAGTCTCTCGATGTGCAAAACTGATAGAGACATACCCCAAGCGACTTACAGCTGTAATCGCAGCAAAAGGTGGCGCTACAAAGTATTAACTTAAGGGGGCTGAATAATTTTGCACGCCCAATTTTTCAGTTTTTGATTTGTTAAAAAAGTTTGAAATATCCAATAAATGTCGTTCCACTTCAT
Organism: Oncorhynchus mykiss; assembly: GCF_013265735.2. Classification (NCBI taxonomy): domain Eukaryota; kingdom Metazoa; phylum Chordata; class Actinopteri; order Salmoniformes; family Salmonidae; genus Oncorhynchus; species Oncorhynchus mykiss. The sequence continues at coordinate 11,020,668 of NC_048570.1, forward strand.
GATTGTGTCCCACTTGTTGTTGATTCTTCACAAAAAAATACAGTTTTATATCTTTATGTTTGAAGCCTGAAATATGGCAAAAGGTCGCAAAGTTCAAGGGGGCCGAATACTTTCGCAGGGCACTGTAGGTGGAAATTGGAAAACGCTGTCATACACGTCGATCCAGAGCATCCCTAACATGCTCAATGGGTGACATGTCTGGTGAGTATGCAGGCCATGGAAGAACTGGGACAATTTCATCTTCCAGGAATTGTGTACAGATCCTTGCGACATGGGGCCGTGCATTATCATGCTGAAACATGAGGTGATGGCGACAGATGAACGGCATGACAAAGGGGCCCAGGAGCTCGTCACATTGATCTCTGTGCATTCAAATTCACATTGATAAAATACAATTGTGTTTGTTGTCCGTAGCTTATGCCTGCCCATACCATAACCCCACCGCCACCATAGGGCAATCTGTTCACAACGTTGACATTAGCAAACCGCTCGCCCACATGACACCATGTCTGAGGTTGTGAGGCCGGTTGGACGTACTGCCAAATTCTCTAAAACAATATTGGAGGTGGCTTATGGTAGAGAAATTAACGTTCAATTCTCTGACAACAGCTCTAGTGGACATTCTTGCTGTCAGCATGCCAACTGCACACTCCCTCCAAACTTGAGGCATCTGTGGCATTGTGTTGTGTGACAAAACTGCAGATTTTAGAGTGGCCTTTTATTGTCCCCAGTACAAGGTGCACCTGTGTAATGATCTTGCTGTTTAATCAGCTTCTTGATATGCTTCTTGATATGCCACACCTGTCAGGTGGATGAATTATCACTAGCCACTTTAAACAATGCTACTTAATATAATACTTAATGTAATGTTTACATACCCTACATTACTCATCTCATATGTATATGTATATACCGTACTCTATATCATCTACTGCAGCTTTATGTAATACGTGTATTACTAGCCACTTTAAACTATGCCACTTTGTTTACATACCCTACATTACTCATCTCATATGTATATACTGTACTCGATACCATCTACTGCATCTTGCCTATGCCTTTCTGTACCATCACTCATTCATATCTTTATGTACATATTCTTTATCCCTTTACACTTGTGTGTATAAGGTAGTAGTTATGGAATTGTTAGGTTAGATTACTCGTTGGTTATTACTGCATTGTCGGAACTAGAAGCACAAGCATTTCGCTACACTCGCACTAACATCTGCTAACCATGTGTATGTGACAAATACATTTGATTTGATTTGAATTACCTTGGCAAAGGACAAATGCTCACTAACAGGAATTTAAACAGATTTGTGCAAAAAACTTTTTGCGTGTATGGAACATTTCTGGAATCTTTTATTTCAACTCATGAAAGATGGGACCCACGCTTTATATGTTGCATTTATATTTCTGTTCAGTGTTTATATTTGACTAAATCAATTATTTAAAACCTTGCTTACATTTGTATTATGTGTGGTAACACTTAGGAACAGATTTCCTCAAATAAAATCGTTTCGAGCTGATTTTCAGTCTTTTATGTAACTAGGCAAGTCAGTTAAGAACAAATTCTTATTTACAATGACGGCCAACCCGTCCAACAATGTCCTACCTTATGTCAGACACACAAATAAATCCGGCCAGACAGTTGGGGAAAACAGTAAAACAGTAACGATGAACTAGTTGTTTAGTTCTTTGGGATTCATTAAGACAAAGCATTATGTGCTACATAATTAATTAAGGAGACACTCTCATCCCAAGCAACTTACAGAAGTAAATGCAGGCATACTAGTCCCCCATGGGAACTGAACACACAACCATGACATTGCAAGCACCATGCTCTACCAACTCAGCCACACAGGACTAACAGTTGAGGTAAGTACTGGAGAGCAACCATTGTTACCAATACATTTCCTGAACCATACTAGGTCAATACTAATAGAACCAGTAGGTCTGTCTTAAAATTAAGTGCTACCACTTACCCATCTTACAAAAATAATCATAACCCTGATTTGGTGCTTCCTTCTACTAATTTCCCACTATACAGCACAGCCCTCTAGTCTTTCCATCAATCTACTCCCCATCAAAATGGTGCCGGAAGAAATGGCAGCAGTTCTACGGGCGCCCAACCAATTGTGCTATTTTGTGTTTTTTTTTTTGTGTCATTTCTAACTTATTTTGTACATAATGTTTCTGCAACCGTATCTTACGGCCAAAAAGAGCTTCTGGATATCAGGACAGCGATCACTCACCTTGGATTAGACAACAAACTACAACAAGGAGGACGCACAAGACATTCTCCAAACATCCCACAGGGCCAACGTCACCGTTATTTGCAAGAGGAAGCGACGCAGGTACAGAGGACAAAGAACCGGATGCCTGGTCAGGACCCGGAGAAGGCGAGTGGGAAAGCTGCCGTTACAGTCAATACTACTCACCAACGTGCAATCATTGGACAATAAATTAGACGAGGTATGATCACGAATATCCTACCAACGTCACATCAAAAACTGTAATATCCTGTGTTTCACGGAATCGTGGCTGAATGATGACATGGATATTCAGCTAGCGGGATATACGCTGCACCAGCAAGATAGAAGAGCACACTCCGGTAAGACGAGGGGGGGGCGGTCTGTGCATATTTGTAAACAACAGCTAGCTGGTGCACGGAATCTAAGGAAGTCTCTAGATTTTGCTCGCCTGAAGAAGAGTATATTGTGATAAATTGCAGACCACATTACTTGCCTAGAGAGTTTTCAGCTATACTTCCTGTGGCTGCTTATTTACCACCACAGACAGATGCTGGCACAACGACAACACTCAGTCAGCTGTATAAGGAAATAAGCAAACAGGAAACCGCTCACCCAGAGGCGGCGCTCCTAGTGGCCGGAGACTTTAATGCAGGGAAACTTCAATCAGTTCTACCTAATCTCTATCAACATGTTAAATGTGCAACCAGAGGGGGGAAAAAAAATTCTAGATCAGCTGTACTACACACATAGAGACGCATACAAAGCTCTCTCTCGCCCTCCATTTGGAAAATCCGACCACAACTCTATCCTTCTGATTCCTGGTCACAAGCAAAAATTAAAGCAGGAAGCACCAGTGACTCGGTCTATAAAAAAGTGGTCAGATGAAGCAGACGCTAAACTACAGGACTGTTTTGCTATCACAGACTGGAACGTGTTCCGGGATTCCTCCGATGGCATTGAGGAGTACACCACATCAGTCACTGGCTTTATCAATAAGTGCATCAAGGACATCGTCCCCACAGTGACTGTACGTACATACCCCAACCAGAAGCCATGGATTACAGGCAACATTTGCACTGAGCTAAAGGGTAGAGCTGCCGCTTTCAAGGTGTGGGACTCTAACCCGGAAACTTACAAGAAATATTGCTATGCCCTGCGACAAAACATCAAACAGGCAAAGCGTTAACACAGGGCTAAGATTGATTCATACTACACCGGCTCCGATGCTCGTCTTATGTGGCAGCGCTTGTAAACTAATATAGACTACAAAGGGAAGCACCGCCGCAAGCTGCCCAGTGACACGATCCTACCAGACGAGCTAAATCACTTCTATGCTCGCTTCAAGGCAAGCAACACTGAGCCATGCATGAGAGTATCAGCTGATCCGGGCGACTGTGTGATCACGCTCTCCATAGCCTAAATTGGTAAGACCTTTAAACAGGTCAACATACACAAAGCTGGAGAGCCAGACGGATTACCAGGACATGTGAACCGGGCATGTGCTGACCAACTGGCAGGTGTCTTCACTGACATTTTCAACATGTCCCTTGAGTCTGTAATACCAACATGTTTCAAGCAGACCACCATAGTCCCTGTGCCCAAAAACACAAAGGCAACCTGCCTAAATGACTACAGACCCGTAGCACTCACGTCCGTAACCATGAAGTGTTTTGAAAGGTTGGTAATGGCTCACATCAACACCATTATCCCAGAAACCCTAGACCCACTCCAGTTTGCATAGATCCACAGATGATGCAATCTCTTTTGCACTCAACTCTGCCCTTTCCCACCTGGACAAAAGGAACACTTATGTGAGAATGCTATTCATTGACTACAGCTCAGCGATCAGCACCAAAGCACCAAAGCTCATCACTAAGCTAAGGATCCTGGGACTAAACACCTCCCTCTGCAACTGGACTTCCTGACGGGCCGTCCCCAGGTGGTGAGGGTAGGTAGCAACACATCTGCCACGCTGATCCTTAACACTGGAGCTCCCCAGGGGTGCGTGCTCAGTCCCCTCCTGTACTCCCTGTTCACCCACGACTGCATGGCCAGGCACGACTCCAACACCATCATTAAGTTTGCAGATGACACAACAGTGATAGGCCTGATCACTGACAACAACGAGACAGCCTATAGGAAGGAGGACAGAGACCTGGCTGGGTGGTGCCAGAATAACAACCTATCCCTCAATGTAACCAAGACTAAGGAGATGATTGTGGACTACATGAAAAGGAGGACCGAGCACACCCCCATTCTCATCGACAGGGCTGTAGTGGAGAAGGTTGAGAGCTTCAAGTTTCTTGGTGTCCACATCAACAACAAACTAGAATGGTCCAAACACACCAAGACAGTCGTGAAGAGGGCACGACAAAGCCTATTCCCCCTCAGGAAACTAAAGGAAATTTGGCATGGGTCCTGAGATCCTCGAAAGGTTTAAAGCTGCAACATCGAGAGCATCCTGACTGGTTACATCACTGCCTGGTTCAGTAATTGCTCGGCCTCTGACCGCAAGGCACTACAGAGGGTAGTGCGTACGGCCCAGTACCTCACTGGGGATAAGCTGCCTGCCATCCAGGACCTCTAAACCAGGAGGTGTCAGAGGAAGGCCCTAAAAATTGTCAAAGACCCCAGCAACCCCAGTCATAGAATGTTCTCTCTACTACCGCATGGCAAGCGGTACGGGAGTGCCAAGTCTAGGACAAAAAGGCTTCTCAACAGTTTTTCCCCCCAAGCCATAAGACTCCTGAACAGGTAATCAAATGGCTACCCGGACTATTTGCATTGTGTACCTGCCAACCCCTCTTTTATGTTACTGCTACTCTCTGTTCATCATATATGCATAGTCACTTTAACCATATCTACATGTACATACTACCTCAATCAGTCTGACTAACTGGTGCCTGTACGTAGCCTCGCTACTTGATATAGCTTCGCTACTGTACATAGCCTGTCTTTTTACTGTTGTTTTATTTCTTTACTTACTTATTGTTCACCTAATACCTTGTTTGCACTATTGACTAGAGCCTGTAAGTAAGTATTTCACTGTTGTATTCGGCGTATGTGACAAATAAACTTTTATTTGATTTGATCACCTATTTCCTGTTTCCTGTTCCACCTACTTTTATTCTCCATTCCAGCTGCTTTCCTTGGGCCTCATTGATCAAGGTGTGTGCGCACAAAAAATACTCTAAACCTTGCGTACGGCAGTTTTTCTGCAAAGGTTGGTATTTATCAAATTTGAACTTGACGGGAAAGTTTGCGTATCTTCACGCAAATCTCAAACCATGCATACGCACAACTTCTAGTGCACAGTTCGACGGGCCAAAGTTTTCTGAGCAAAATAAAAAAACATGTTTTTTAAAATATTTTTTAAATGACTGTTGGACATAAAAGACTGCAAAAACGGCACGAAATCATCTCCAAGTTAATTTAATTTCGTAAATCTGTTCCTAAGTACTCCCGCGCATAATAGAGAGACACGTAATCGTACACAAATGTAAGCAAGATTTAAAATGATTGTTTTAGCCAAATTTTAAACTGAACAAAAATATAAACTCAACTTGTGAAGTGTTGGTCCCATGTTTCATGAGATTAAATAAAAGATCCCAGAAAATGTCCATACCCTCAAAAGCTATTTTCTCTCAATTTTTTGTGCATAAATTTGTTTACATCCCTGTTCGTGAGCATTTCTCCTTTGCCAAGATAATCCCTCCACCTGACAAGTGTGGCATATCAAGAAGCTGATTAAACAGCATGATCCTTACACAGCACCTTGTACTGGGGACAATAACATGCCACTTTAAAATGTGCAGTTTTGTCACACAACACAAGGCCACAGATGTCTCAAGTTTTGAGGAAGTGTGCAATTGTTATGCTGACAGCAGGAATGTCCACCAGAGCTGTTGCCAGAGGTTTGAATTAGTATATATGTTTGAGTTTATTGCGGTCAATTTGCAATCTACAAATGATTTGTTATTATGTTCCGGCTCCCCGACCACCCGCTGCAGAAAAAAACGTCCCCTGGCTGAATCTAGTAGATGATCCCTGGTGTATAATTACCATTGTGCCTTGTTGCTGAGTAAATACATGGTCATTTCTGTGTCGCAAAATAACCACTATACCGATAAGTGACTGTCAACAAACAACATGGTACAGCACTTTATAAACATTAGATACAGCACTATATCAACAGATATTGTAACACCTACCAGTCATATATTAGATACAGCATATTAGATACAGCACTATATCAACAGATACTGTAACACCTACTGGTCATATATTAGATACAGCACTATATCAACAGATACTGTAACACCTACCGGTCATATATTAGATACAGCACTATATCAACAGATACTGTAACACCTACTGGTCATATATTAGATACAGAACTATATCAACAGATACTGTAACACCTACCGGTCATATATTAGATACAGCACTATATCAACAGATACTGTAACACCTACCGGTCATATATTAGATACAGCACTATATCAACAGATACTGTAACACCTACCGGTCATATATTAGATACAGCACTATATCAACAGATACTGTAACACCTACCGGTCATATATTAGATACAGCACTATATCAACAGATACTGTAACACCTACCGGTCATATATTAGATACAGCACTATATCAACAGATACTGTAACACCTACCGGTCATATATTAGATACAGCACTATATCAACAGATACTGTAACACCTACCGGTCATATATTAGATACAGCACTATATCAACAGATACTGTAACACCTACCGGTCATATATTAGATACAGCACTATATCAACAGATACTGTAACACCTACCGGTCATATATTAGATACAGCACTATATCAACAGATACTGTAACACCTACCGGTCATATATTAGATACAGCACTATATCAACAGATACTGTAACACCTACCGGTCATATATTAGATACAGCACTATATCAACAGATACTGTAACACCTACCGGTCATATATTAGATACAGCACTATATCAACAGATACTGTAACACCTACCGGTCATATATTAGATACAGCACTATATCAACAGATACTGTAACACCTACTGGTCATATATTAGATACAGCACTATATCAACAGATACTGTAACACCTACCGGTCATATATTAGATACAGCACTATATCAACAGATACTGTAACACAACTAGTATGTGATGAAAAGGAAGAACAAACAAAGGCCTGAGAGAGAGATGAAGTGAAGAGATGAAGTGTATGTTAGAGGAATAAGTGGAAGGGGGAGGGTTAATGACAAATTAAATTATGAAAGAGGTCCTAAGATGAGGGAAAATAGGCCCTAAAATGGGAGGAAGCAAGGTTAGGTGTCTGTCAGGAATTATTGTGGAGTGTCTAGTGAAGGGGAAACTGTGTGGTGAGTTAATGGATCTCAATGGACCCATGGTACAGAAATAAACAGCTACATCTCAGATCAGAACAGGGATGCGTCCCAAATGATTGCCTACTCCTTATATAGTGCACTACTTTTGACCAGAGTCCTATGGTCCCTGATCAGAAGTAATGCACGATTTAAGGAATAAGGTACCATTTGGGATTGCAACACCCAGAACGTAGGTACAGAAGGATGTGACCACTAGTCTCATCTGCTACGGAGAAGACAGAAGGAGAGAAGGTGATCTATTTTGGGCTTTTGTAATTACATGTCAACTCAGAACACACTCTAATTTTGGAAGAATGCTTTGAGATTAGGATTAGTATTGCAGAAAGCACTCTGAATATTCGGGAAGGACACAGTGTATGGAATGGTATGAAATGCATATGCCGTTTCGCAGCGTATTGATTTCCTTTCCTCACGCTCAATTTTATGGCTTTATAATCCCAGTACAAATCCACAGCTGTTTACGCTCCAAAATGACTAAATTGAAGAATTAAAGTAAATCCCAAACCCTCCTCCTCAGCATTAATACTAAATTCTGCTAGGGGGGAAACCGGACCTTTGCTTTTTACGACTCGCATAAAATTTATTTTCAGCATCTTTAAATCAGCGTCCGCTTTTATTTCCTTGTCTTTAAGTCGTATATGTGATTTAATAGTTTCTTCATTCAACTTGATTCTAAACTAAAAAGAATGGTTTTAAAAACAGGATTGATGAAAAGTGCTTTCCCATTAGCTTTGCTGGGTCTCTGATGTCAACATCAGTCATTTTGACTAGTGCCATCTATAATTCAACTATAACAAAAAGGATGCTGTGTAGTGCATAGAAATAGAATGAATAGAAAGGACTTGGAACCTCTAACCCTGACATTTTGACTGGTAAACTCATGGGTACACTCGCAATGGCTGCCTGGTATTATGATGCAATAATTTCCATTGTAAAAAATCAAATCGAATCGAATCAAATCCAATTTATTTGTCACATACACATGGTTAGCAGATGTTAATGCGAGTGTGGCGAAATGTTTGTGCTTCTAGTTCCGACAATGCAGAAATAACCAATGAGTAATCTAACTAACAATTCCAAAACTACTACCTTATACACACAAGTGTAAAGGGATAAAGAATATGTACATAAAGATATATGAATGAGTGATGGTACAGAGCGGCATAGGCAAGATGCAGTAGATGGTATCGAGTACAGTATATACATATGAGATGAGTATGTAAACAAAGTGGCATAGTTTAAAGTGGCTAGTGATACATGTATTACATAAAGATGCAGTAGATGATATAGAGTAATGTAGAAAGTTAATTCAAATGTGTCATGTATTGTCATGTTGTGTGTTTCTGTCCTTTCCCTTCACCCTGTCTCCCTCTGCTGGTCGTTGTTAGGTTACCTTTTCTCCCCCTCTTTCCCCCAGCTGTGCCTTGTCTCCTCCTAACTACCCATTCACCCCGTTTCCCACCTGTTCTCTTTTTCCCTCTGATTAGGTCCCTATATCTCTCTCTGTTTTTGTTCCTGTCCTTGTCGGATTCTTGTTTGTTGTGTTTCATGCCTGAGCCAGACTATCGTCATGTTTGCTGTAACCTTGTCCTGTCCTGTCGGAATCTGCCGGTCTATCTGAGCCTACCACAGTTTGGTTATTAAAGAAGCTCTGTTTAAGTTAGTTCGCTTTTGGGTCCTCATTCACTCACCGTAACAAAATGTTAACTAATGTGGCTCATGCAACGGAATCAACTTTTTTTTTAAGTAAGTAGAGTTGAATACAGCGTATTGATGGGTACACTTCCTGCTTTTACTTCCTGCTTTTACTTCCAGCTTTTCTCCTTTGGGTACACACGTAATGTCCGCCAGTCCACCCATTATGCCATCATTGACTTCAATGGGGACTCCCATTCTATTCATTCTATTTATATGATATACTGTATCATAGCATCTTGTAGTCCTTGTAAAGATCATCAAATCAAACTCTATTTGCCATTTGTGCCAAATACAACAAGTGTAGACTTTGCTGTGAAATGCTTACTTACAAGCCCTTAACCAACAGTGCAGTTCAAGAAAAATAAAATATTTACCAAGTAGACTAAAATAAAAAGTAATAATAAAAAGTAACACAATAAGAATAACAATAACGAGGCTACAGTATATACTATATCTGGCACCGGTACCGAGTCAGTGTGGAGGCTATATACATGGGGCACCAGTACCGAGTCAGTGTGCAGGTGTACAGGCTAGTTGAGGTAATCTGTACATGTAGGTGTGGGCGAAGTGACAATGCATAGTTACAAAAAACAAACAGCGAGTAGCAGCAGTGTACAAGAGAGGGGGGTGGGGGGTGTCAATGTAAATTGTCCGGTGGCGATTTTTATGAATTTTTCAGCAGTCTAATGGCTTGGGGGTAGAAGCTGTTGAGGAGCCTTTTGGTCCTAGACATGGCACTCTGGTACAGCTTGCCTGGCGGTAGCAGAGAAAACAGTCTATAACTTGGGTGACTGAAGTCTCTGACAATTTTATGGGCTTTCCTCTGACAACGCCTATTATATAGGTCCTGGATGGCAGGAAACTTGGCCACAGTCATGTACTGGGCCGTTCGCACTACCCTTTGTAGCGCCTTATGCCGAGCAGTTGCCATACCAGGCGGTGATGCAACCGGTCAGGATGCTCTCGATGGTGCAGCTGTAGAACCTTTTGAGGATCTGGGGGCCCATGCCAAATCTTTTCAGTCTCTTGAGAAGAAAAAGGTTTTGTCGTGCCCTCTTCACGACTGTCTTGTAGAGGTCGACCGATTAATCGGAATGGCCGATTAATTAGGGCCCGATTTCAAGTTTTCATAACAATTGGTAATTGGCATTTTTGGACACCGATCACGGCCGATTACATTGCACTCCACGAGGAGACTGTGTGGCAGGCTGACTACCTGTTATGCGAGTGCAGCAAGGAGCCAAGGTAAGGTGCTAGCTAGCATTAATCGTATCTTTTAAAAAACTATCAATCTTAACATAATCACTAGTTAACTACACATGGTAGATGATATTACTAGTTTATCTAGCTTGTCCTGCGTTGCATGTAATTGATGCGGTGCCTGTTAATTTATCATTGAATCACAGCCTACTTCGCCAAACGTGTGATTTAACAAGCGCATTAGTGAAAAAAGCACTGTTGTTACACCAATGTGTATCTAACCATAAACATCAACGCCTTTCTAAAAATCAATACGCAAGTATATACTTTTAAACCTGCATATTTAGTTAATATTGCCTGCTAACATGAATTTCTTTTAACTAGGGAAATTGTGTCACTTCCTTTGCGTTCTGTGCAACCCCATCAGGGTATATGCAGCAGTTTGGGCCGCCTGGCTCGTTGCGAACTGTGTGAAGACTATTTCTTCCTAACAAAGACAGCCAACTTCGCCAAACGGGGGATGATTTAACAAAAGCACAGAAGTATATTTTTTAAAACCTGCATATTAACTAATTTGCCAGAATTTTACGTAATTATGAGATAACATTGAAGGTTGTGCAATGCAACAACAATATTTCGACTTATGGACTCCACCCGTTAGATAAAATATGGAACAGTTCCGTATTTCACTGAAATAATAAACGTTTTGTTTTTGAAATGAGAGTTTCCGGATTTGACCATATTAATGACCTAAGGTTAGTTTTTTCTGTGTGTTATTATAATATAATTGAGTCTATGATTAAAACTGATTTAAGTTTGCCTGCATTAAAGTCCATGGCCACAAGGAGCGTCGTTTCTGGGTGAGCATTTTCTTCTTTGCTTAATTTGTATAGAAGCTCAGTAAAAAAAAATGCCGTAATCCTTTGTATAGAAGCTCAATAAAAAAGAGAGGTGTTCCTCCCTGGCTCCCATTGGCCTGTAATTGCAGGGACTTAATCAGATAATGAACCAGCCAGCCAGCACTTATTATTATTGACACAGAGACTGTCAAAAAATTTGACTTCAGACTACTGTGACATTACACTCCTGTCTATCACAGCCCCAAATATGTGCAATTATGACATCATCGGAATTAAGACTTGATCATTTTGCCTGTCAGATGTGCGACCCCACCCAGAATCCCCTATGGTCTCCATTTCCTGTCACAGCTCATTGGGCTCATTGGACTCAGTGAGCCAATCACTGGGGCAAGCTACCGGGGCACAATACGCGGAGCTGGTGGAGACAGGCTATCGTTAGCCAATTAGCACAGCGTCCTGTCCCAAGGGCCGGATGAAATAGAAAAGCCCTGCCAAGAGTTGTAGAGGTCAGGGAGCTCCGCCCGGGGCCAGAGGGCCGATGGGGCCTGGAGGCCAGGGGGACAGGGGGTCAGGGTTGAGGTGACTTCACTAAGTGTGGGTGTCAGTCCAATATCACTTTCTCTCAGTCCCCTCCCCTTCCACTCCCCCTTTCCCCCATACCCCCTCCCCTCCCACCAACACTTCTCATCAGCCTAAAGAACACTGCTCCCAGAGCTCTGGCAGCAAATACTCCCTTAATGCCTCAGCGCCCGCTCTGATCCCCTCGCTCACTTCTCTAGCCTCATCTGCATAACCAATATCACATATTCGTCTCTCTCTCCCTCCATCTCCCTCCCTCCCCGACTCCCTCTGCACTTTCATTCAAAGACAATCACACATAGCCCTGCTATCTGCACTCAAGTGCTCCATCTATCTGACAGTCCAGTGGGAGGCATTAAAGGCTGAAGGGCACTGACCTGTGGGCGAGCACACACAGACCGATACACATGCACAGCACGCAAACACAGTTCTTGTAAAAAAAAACAAATACTTGAGAAAATATAAACGCAACATGTAAAGTGTTGAGCTCATGTTTCATGAGTTGAAATAAAAGATCCCAGAAATGCTCCATACGCACAAAAAGCTTATTTCTCTCACATTTTGTGCACAAATTAATTTACATCCCTGTTCGTGAGCATTTTTCCTTTGCCAAGATAATCCATCCACTGACAGGTGTGACATATCCAGAAGCTGATTAAACAGTATCATCATTACACATGCGCACCTTGTGCATGAGACAATAAAAGGCCACTCTAAAACACTTATAAATATCCATCATTTCATTTCTGATCCGTTTTCTATTGAAAGGTGTTGTGCTACTCTGTTTTGGTAAAAACCACGTGTGGTTAATACGAGGAAAACATCTAACGCTGACTTCAACTTGGCATTCCATACAAATCCTTCCATTACTAAGAGAAACCTGCTTTTTGTTCGCTTTCACATTATAAACAAAACGATGGTGAGATTGTTCTGTTACATCCTGAAATCAAAATGGATTAAATAGATGTATTTTCTCACCCATCTACACACAATGGCCCATAATGACAAAGTGAAAACATGTTATTAGAAGTTTTGGCAGATTTATCGAAAATGAATAGAGAAGTAGCTAATTTACATCAATACATGTTAAAACCACCTTTGGCAGTAATTACAGCTGTGAGTCTTTCTGGGTAAGTCTCTAAGAGCTTTGCACACCTGTATTGTACAATATTTGCACATTATTATTAAAAAAATTCTTCAAGCTCTGGTTGTTGATCATTGCTAGACAGCCATTTTCAAGTATTGCCATAGTTTTTCGAGCCGATTTAAATCAGAACTGTGAAACTGGAAAGCAGACTGTACACAGGCCTGTGCTTAGCTCTGTTCAGTTTATTTTTTATCCAAAAAACTCCTTAGTCAATGACAAACATACCCATAACATGATGCAGCCACCATCATACTTGAAAGTATGTGGTACTCATTGATGTGTTGTGTTAGATTTGCCCCAAACAAACAATTTAAGTTAATTTCTTTGACACATTTTTTGCAGTTTTACTTTAGTGCCTTATAGCAAATAAAATGCTTGCTTAAACATTTTCTATTCTGTACAGGCTTCCTTCTTTTCACTCTGTCATGTAGGTTAGTATTGTGGAGTAACTACAATGTTGTTGATCCATCTTCAGTTTTCTCCATTCATAGCCATTAAACTCACTGTTTTAAAGTCCCCATTGGCCACATGGTGAAATCCCTGAGCGGTTTCCTTCAAATCCGATAACTGAGTTAGGAAAGAAACCTGTATCTTTGTAGTGACTGGGTGTATCGATACACCATCCAAAGTGTAATTAATAAATTCACCATGCTCAAAGGGATATTCAGGTGCTCTTCTTTGCGAGTCATTGGAAAACCTCCCTGGTCTTTGTGGTTGAATTTGTGTTTGAAATTCACTGCTTGGGCCTCCTGAGTGGAACAGAGGTCTAAATGAACGCATTGCAGTGCTAGAGGCGTCACTACAGACCCGGGATCGATCCCGGGCTGTGTGACAGCCGGCCGCGACCGGGAGACCAATGAAGCGGCACACGTCGTCCGGGTTACGGGAGGGTTTGGCCGCCAGAGATGTCCTTGTCCCCAATCTGTCTGTCATATCATCACGGTGGAATAATCCATCCCTGTGGATGATTAGGTGACAGTGATGTTATAATATATATACATGCATGCTGACTTCGGTCACCAGTTGTACTGTGTTTCCTCCGACAAATTGGTGCGGCTGGTATTTGGGTTAAGCGAGCAGTGTGTCAAGAAGCAGTGCGGCTTGGCAGGGTCACGTTTCAGAGGATTTTTATTTGATTTACTCTTATTTAGACCTTATTTTACCAGGTAAGTTGACTGAGAACACATTCTCAGTTACAGCAACGACCTGGGGAATAGTTACAGGGGAGAGGAGGGGGGATGAATGAGCCAATTGTAAACTGGGGATGATTAGGTGACCGTGATGATATGACGGTCAGATTGGGAATTTAGCCAGGACACCAGGGTTAACACCGCTACACTTAAGATAAGTGCCATGGGATCTTTAGTTACCACAGAGAGTCAGGACACCCGTTTAACGTCCCATCTGAAAGACGGCACCTTACACAAGGCAATGACCCCAATCACTGCCCTGGGGCATTGGGATTGTTTTTAGACCAGAGGAAAGGTTGCCTCCTACTGGCCCTCCAACACTACTTCCAGCAGCATCTAGTCTCCCATTCAGGGACCTACCAGGACCAATCCTGCTTAGCCTCAGGATGCATGGCTCTCGACGTTCGCCTCTCCCGAGTACGTATGGGAGTTGCAGCGATGGGACAAGACTGTAATTACCAATTGTGTATCACAAAAAAGGGGTCAAAATTACTAAAATGAGATTCACTGCTTGACTGAGGGACCTTACAGATAACTGTATGTGTGGGGTACAGAGATGTTGTAGTCATTCAAAAATCATGTTAAAACCTGTTAGTGATCCCTTCCCGCGCCAATCCCGTTAGCGGGATCGATTTGACAACATCCAGTGAAATTGCAGAGCGCAAAATTCAAACTACAGAAATATCAATATTCAAGATAACCGAAAATATAAGTGTAATACAAAATAAAGCTTAACTTCTTGTTAATCCAGCCGCAGTCAGATTTCAAAAAGGCTTTACAGCGAAAGCAGACCATGCGATTATCTGAGGACAGTGCCCCGCATCCAAACACATGAAAATAATTTTCAACCAGGCAGGTGGCGACACAAAAGTCAGAAATAACAATATAATAAATGCCTTACCTTTGAAGATCTTCTTCTGCTGGCACTCCAAAATGTCCCAGAAAACAAAATGGTCCTTTTTTTTGATAATGCCCTTCTTTATATCCACAAAGTGTCCATTTATTTGGCGCTTTTGATTCAGAAATACACCGGTTTCAACTCACCCAACTTGACTACAAAGTATCTAATGAGTATCTAACCTGTAAACATGGTCCAAACATTTCAAACAACGTTCCCAATCCAACCTAAGGTATCCTAAAACGTAAATAATCAATCAAATTTAAGACGGAATATACTGTGTTCAATACCGGGTAAAAAACAACGTGAAGCACGTTCCAGTTCACGCGCACCAAAAACAGTAGAATCCATCTGGAGTGGCACTCACAAAGAACAGCTGTACTTCTTCATTTCTCAAAAGAAAAACACCTAGTGGAAGCCATAGGAACTGCAACCAGTTTCCTATTAAATAGGGCTTTCAATCGAAAACCAATGGGAAATACTATGACCTCAATTTTTTGTCCTCGGGGTTTCACCTGCCAAATCAGTTCTATTATACTCACAGACATTATTTTAACAGTTTTAGAAACTTTAGAGTGTTTTCCATCCAAATCTACCAATTATATGCATATCCTAGCTTCTGGACCTGAGTAACAAGCACTTTACTTTGGGCACGCTTTTCATCCAGATGTGAAAATACTGCCCCCTATCCCTAAGAATGAAAAACTATTATTGCACACAGAGTGAGTCCATGCACCTTATTACGAGACTTGTTAAGCAAATGTTTACTCCTGAACGTACTGTATTTAGGCATAACAAAGGGGTTAAATAGGCCTATATTGTAAAGGAGGTATAGTCCCAGGGCTATGTTGTTGTATAGGTGGAGTTATGGGCCAATTTGCATATATTCTTCAGTCCACATGTGGAACTGCATAAAAATATGTTTTAATTTTGTTTCAAACCATTTTGAAATGTTTATCCCAATGCCACACATTGGCCCCATTATTTAAAGAAAGACCTACATAATGTAGGATATATATATTTCAGTCAGAAACTGCCAGACTATCAATTCTCAATGGCTTTCTGCAGTCTGCAGTCTGGTTTATAAGTGTGTTTCATTTCCCAGGGAAATAGAACATAATCTATCGCTCTCCTTCCCCTGTTCCCTCACCTTACAGAATGGGAACACTCATCAGCTCAATCAATGGTGTTGCTCTCTAGTACCAGGAAGTGACCAAGTAGAAAGCATTTGACAGTAGGTTGATAGGAACAAAGCAGTCACAGTGTACTGAGTGAGCATATTCTTTCATCTGCAACACTTCAGGTTGACTTTAAATCAGTCGTTTAAACAGCAGGCTATAAAGTTGGAATTTAATACCCGGCAGGCAGTCAATAAAGGTTAATTAACATTGAGGGACAGTAGGAGACCTGCTGGGGGTTTATAATTAAACGGCCAATGGAGTTTAGTACACAGACGCTGTGGAGGAAAAGCTCACATTTGCCTCCACATTTTCTTATTAACATAACAGGAAAATACCTCCACCAAAAGGTAGAGAAGTTAAAACAACTGTTTGTTTTAGGCAAAATGGCCGCCGTAAATACTGCAACGTAATGGTGGCGGAAGTGAGCCGCCAGAACTCGCCAGCAGATGTTAAGCACAATAAAAAGGTAAATGCTTTCTTTTTCACATGACGAATATTACTGTATTTAAAACACACAAAAAACACCTGTTATGGAAGGGTTGAACTATACAGTGGGATACTACAGGGCGCTAAACTGCCGTTGTTTGAAGCAAATAGACAAATGGAGCTGGAGATGTTTGTGTGGGCAGGCGTATCTGGTTGTGTTTAAACGGGGGATGTGAAAGTGTTTACGCTGCATTTACATGTGGCTCCATCCAAAGAGTATAGGTAATGTGTTGCAATTACAGCAGATGTTGTGAAGTGCCTGGCTGAGTGGACACTGGGTTCTGTGAGGTGGGAAACACAGGAGGAATAGAAAGACTGTATAAGGAGAATGTGTGCGACTCACACCGAGAGTCCTTATGAAAGCAGCTTCTCACTGTGTCGGAGAGCAGATGAGATGCACTGGCGCCATATTAAAACAGTGATCATGCTAAGCAATGTCTGGGAGCTATTTTAGATATTACTGACAAGACCCTTTCTCTTTGTGATGGATGTGAAGGAGGTTTTATTGCCTGACT
Organism: Oncorhynchus mykiss; assembly: GCF_013265735.2. Lineage (NCBI taxonomy): Eukaryota > Metazoa > Chordata > Actinopteri > Salmoniformes > Salmonidae > Oncorhynchus > Oncorhynchus mykiss. Next base: position 11,038,102 of record NC_048570.1, read on the forward strand.
GTTATGTCTGTCGTTAGATGAATGAGACCAAAGCGCAGAGTGGAAAGTGTTCATGATTTTTAATACTGAACTCAGACAAAACAACAAAATACAAAAACCGAACGTAAAGTTCTGCAGGGATAGAAAGCAACTATGCAAAAACAAGATCCCACAAACTAAAGTGGGAAAAAAAGGCTGCCTAAGTATGATCCCCAATCAGAGACAACGATAGACAGCTGCCTCTGATTGGGAAGCATACCCGGCCAACAAAGAAATAGATAAACTAGAATGCCCACCCAAATCACAAATCTCTCTAAGGTCAGGGCGTGACACTGACCCAACAGGTAGTTTACTAGGCAGTCCCTTCACATGTTTGGAGAAAGAGAAAGAGAGGAAGAGAGAGCGAAAGAGAGAAAGAGAGAAAGAGAGAGATAGAGAGATAGAGAGATAGATAGATAAAAGGAAGAGAGAGAAAGAGAGGGTGCTCTGTCTACCCGCACCCATGGAAGCCAGGTGGGAGACTGGCTGGTGGGCAGGGATCCCGGAGGTTGGTGCTTCCCTCTCCACCTCTGCTCTTCACTGATAAATCTATTATTGACTGTCCATAATTACATTATTGTGCACATTTACACAAACACAGTGGTGTAGATGCACACAGGGGCTTGTCTTAGAGATGCTCCCACCAGTCTTCCACCAGAGATTTGATTAGTCACAGCGTACAGGCCTCAGACAGAGCTAACAGGATCGCACTAGTGTCAGAAATGTCCTATTACTCCGGCCATGCCTTAATCTCATTTCACTTATCTCCCATCCCGAGAAAAATAAGGAGCTGAAAAGAGGAAAGGCAGGGTTTTTTTTATTTTCACCTGACTTCCAGAAACCTTCCCTTTGCAATTCAACCTCATTAAGCTCAGGATTTCAGCGCCAGTTTCACTCAGAAGGACGTTTAAAAAAAATGATGTGATTCTCTTGTTACTGTGGTAAAAGACACAGAGAAAATAGGTTAATTGGCTGCTATAGCTGGTGATGATGTGTAAGGTTCCATAAAGAGTCACCCCCACACTGGGTAAGTCTGATTTCAAACACGTCAAAATAAACATCACCAAGTGAAAGAAAAAAGCAATATGACAAGAAGACAATGAAAGCAGTCATAGATGGTATGGTCGTAATAACACCAAAAGTGGAACTTGGTCTTTTTTTTCCCACCTCATTTTAATAATCTGTCATAAAGAAGAGAACATGTTCAACTTCATAAAAAAAAACACATTTTTCCATCTCATTGCTGAGAGCCCATACTGCAGCATTCGATGTCAGCAGAAGGAACCTCAACGACTAGGTGGCACGACGCGTACAAGGCAAGCAGGTATGAGCAAATCGACTCGGTGGCACGACGCGTACAAGGCAAGCAGGTATGAGCAAATCGACTCGGTGGCACGACGCGTACAAGGCACAAGCAGGTATGAGCAAATCGACTCGGTGGCACGACGCGTACAAGGCAAGCAGGTATGAGCAAATCGACTCGGTGGCACGACGCGTACAAGGCAAGCAGGTATGAGCAAATCGACTCGGTGGCACGACGCGTACAAGGCAAGCAGGTATGAGCAAATCGACTCGGTGGCACGACGCGTACAAGGCAAGCAGGTATGAGCAAATCGACTCGGTGGCACGACGCGTACAAGGCAAGCAGGTATGAGCAAATCGACTCGGTGGCACGACGCGTACAAGGCAAGCAGGTATGAGCAAATCGACTCGGTGGCACGACGCGTACAAGGCAAGCAGGTATGAGCAAATCGACTCGGTGGCACGACGCGTACAAGGCAAGCAGGTATGAGCAAATCGACTCGGTGGCACGACGCGTACAAGGCAAGCAGGTATGAGCAAATCGACTCGGTGGCACGACGCGTATAAGGCAAGCAGGTATGAGCAAATCGACTCGGTGGCACGACGCGTACAAGGCAAGCAGGTATGAGCAAATCGACTCGGTGGCACGACGCGTACAAGGCAAGCAGGTATGAGCAAATCGACTCGGTGGCACGACGCGTATAAGGCAAGCAGGTATGAGCAAATCGACTCGGTGGCACGACGCGTATAAGGCAAGCAGGTATGAGCAAATCGACTCGGTGGCACGACGCGTATAAGGCAAGCAGGTATGAGCAAATCGACTCGGTGGCACGACGCGTATAAGGCAAGCAGGTATGAGCAAATCGACTCGGTGGCACGACGCGTATAAGGCAAGCAGGTACGAGCTAATCCATTAGGGATGTAAAAAGACAATACAGACTCCAACTTTAATTGATGTTCGACAACTACAGACTATCATAGACTACAAAGGCAAATCCAGCTGTGACGTGCCCACCGAAGCCTCTCTCCCAGACGAGCTTAACACATTTTTTAAGGGCTCCCGAGTGGCGCAGCAGTCTAAGGCACTGCATCTCAGTGCTAGAGGTGTCACTATAGACCCTTGCTCGTATCAAAACCGGCCATGATTGGGGGTCCCAAAGAGCGGTGCACAATTGGCCCAGCGTCGTCTGGGGTAGGCCGTCATTGTAAAACAATAACTTGTTCTTAACTGACTTGGCCAGTTAAATAATGATTAAATACATTCTATGCTGGTGTCGAGGCAGACAATACCGCGCCATCCAGGATGACTCTTGCTGCTCAGGACAACCAGGTGCTTTTGCTCTCTGAGGCTGAAGTGAGAAAAACTACACACACTTGCGCAACACACAGACACGCACACACACACACACACACTTGCGCAACACACAGACACACAGACACAGTGATTCATCCTACTTCTGGGGTCTACTGCTCTGCTACTGCTCTATACTCTGTTGTGACCATGTGACGCGGGTCAGAAAGTTTTCAGATGGTAAACAATTGTAGAAACAGAAAGCCTGATTTCTCTTAGTGTTAAAACCAGAGTTCATGATCAAACAAATCAAATCAAATCTCATTTTATGTGTCACATACACATGGTTAGCAGATGTTAATGCGAGTGTAGCAAAATGCTTGTGCTTCTAGTTCCGACAATGCAGTAATATCTAACAAGTAATCTATCAATTTCAACTGCCTAATACACACAGATGTAAAGTGATGGAATAAGAATATGTACATAAAAATATATGGATGAGCGATGGCTGAACGGCATATGCAAGATGCAATAGATGGTATAACATGCACTATATACATATGAGATGAGCAATGTAAGATATGTAAACATTACTAAAGTGCCATTTTTTAAAAAGTGATTAGTGATCCATTTATTAAAGTGGATAATGAGGCAGCAGCCTCTCTGTGTTAGTGATGGCTGTTTAACAGTCTGACGGCCTTGAGATAGAAGCTGTTTTTCAGTCTCTCTGTCCCAGCTTTGATGCACCTGTACTGACCTCGCCTCCTCGACGGTAGCGGGGTGAACAGGCAGTGGCTCAGGTGGTTGTTGTCCTTGATGATCTTTTTGGCCTTCCTGTGACATCGGGTGCTGTAGGTGTCCTGGAGGGCAGGTAGTTTGCCCCTGGTGATGCGTTGTGCAGACCGCACCACCCTCTGCGGTTGAGGGCAGTGGGGTTGCCGTACCAGGCGGTGATACAGCCCGACAGGATGCTCTTGATTGTGCATCTGTAAAAGTCTGTGAGGGTTTTAGGTGACAAGCCAAATTTGTTCAGCCTCCTAAGGTTGAAGAGGCTCTGTTGCGCCTTCTTACCCACATTGTCTGTGTGGGTGGACCATTTTTTGTTGATGTTCAGTGAGAGTTTGTTTTCCTGACACCACACTCCGAGTGCCCTCACCTCATCCCTGTAGGCTGTCTTGTTGTTGTTGGTAATCAAGCCCACTTGATGTGTTGTCTGCAAACTTGATGATTGAGTTGGAGGTGTGCATGGCCACGCAGTCATGGGTGAACAGGGAGTACAGGAGGGGGCTGAGCATGTACCCTTGTGGGGCCCCAATGTTGAGGATCAGTGAAGTAGTGGAGATGTTGTTTCCTACCTTCACCACCTGGGGTTGGCCCGTCAGAAAGTCCAGGAACCAATTGCACAGGGCGGGGTTGAGACCCAGGGCCTCAAGCTTAATGATGAGCTTGGCGGATACTATGGTGTTGAATGCTGAGCTGTAGTCAATAAACAGCATTCTTATATAGGTATTCCTCTTGTCCAGATGGGTTAGGGCAGTGTGCAGTGTGATGGCGATTGCATTGTCTGTGAATATGTTGGGGCGGTATACAAACTGAAGTGGGTCTAGGGTGGCAGGTAAGGTGGAGGTGATATGATCCTTGACTAGCCTCTCAAAGCACTTCATGATGACAAAAGTGAGTGCTATGGGGCGAAATTAATTTAGTTCAGTTACCTTTGCCCTCTTGGGTGGCCATCTTGAAGCATGTGGGGACAGCAGACTGGGATAGGGAGCGATTGAATATGTCCGTAAAACACACCAGCCAGCTGGTCTGCGCATGCTCTGAGGACACAGCTAGTGATGCCATCTGGATCAGCAGCCTTAAGAGGGTTAATACGTTTAAATGTCTTACTCACGTCGGTGGCACTGTATTATCCTCAAAGCGGGCAAAGAAGGTGTTTAGTTTGTCTGGAAGCAAGACGTCAGTGTCCGTGATGTGGCTGGTTCTCTTTTTGTAGCCCGTAATTGCCTGTAGACCTTGCCACATACGTATCGTGTCTGAGCCGTTGAATTGTGACTCCACTTTGTCCCTATACCGAAATTCCGCTTTTTTGATTGCCTTGCGGAGGGAATACCTACACTGTTTATATTCGGTCATATTCTTAGTCATCTTTCCATGGTTGAATGCGGTGGTTCGCTCTTTCAGTTTTGTGCGAATGCCGCCATCTATCCACGGTTTCTGGTTAGGGTAGGTTTTATTAGTCACAGTGGGTACAACATCTCCAATGCACTTCCTTATAAACTCACTAACAGCATAGAGTAGAGTCAGCATATAAATCAATGTAATTCTCTGAGGCTTCCCGGAACATTTCCCAGTCCGCGTGATCAAAACAATCTGTAAGCGTGGATTCCGATTGGTCAGACCTGCGTTGAATGGTTCTAGTCATGGGTACATCCTGTATGAGTTTTTGCCTGTAGGAATGTAGGAGTAAAATGGAGTCGTGGTCGGATTTGCCGAAGGGAGGTGGGGAGGACCTTGTATGCATCGCGGAAGTTAGTGTAGCAGTGGTCCAGTGTATTGCCTGCGCGCATTCTACAGTCAATGTGCTGATAGAATTTAGGTAGCCTTGTTCTTAAATTAGCTTTGTTAAAATCCCTAGCTACAATAAATGCGACATTAGATTTCCAGTTTACATAGAGTCAAGTGAAGTTCCTTGAGGGCCGTAGTGGTATCTGCTTGGGGGGGAGGAGGGGGGGGGGGGGCTACATGACTGTGACTATAATCGAAGATAATTCTCTTGGGAGATAATGTGGTCTGCATTTGATTGTAAGGAATTCTAGGTCAGGTGAACAAAAGGACTTGAGTTCCTGTATGTTGTTATGATTACACCATGAGTCATTAATCATGAAGCATACACCCCCGCCCTTCTTCTTCCCAGAGATAGGTTTATTTCTGTCAGCGTGATGTATGAAGAAACCCGGTGGCTGTACCGACTCCGACAACATATCCCGAGAGAGCCATGTTTCCGAGAATGTTACAATCTCTGATGTCTCTCTGGAAAGCAACCCTTGCCCTAATTTCGTATACCTTGCTATCTAGAGACTAGACATTGGCGAGTAATGGTGGTGTGCATGCCTCCGTCTACCCCTTCAGCGGCGACATTGTTTTGGATTGGCCTCTGGGATTAAATCCAATGTCCTGGGTGGTGGTCCGAAACAAAGGATCCTCTTCGGAAAAGTCGTATTCCTGGTCGTAATGTTGGTAAATTGACGTCGCTCTTATATCTAATAGTTCTTCCAGGCTGTATGTAATAACACTCAAGATTTTCTGGGCTAACAATGTAGGAAATAATACATAAAAAACAAAATACTGCATAGTTTCCTAAAGACTCAAAGCGAGGCAACCCTCTCTGTTGGCGCCATCTTGGATCATCACAGTGTACTGGTGGCGACTTCCCAACCTTCAACACAGCAGAGACGCTAGTGATCATTCTACCCTGGTCTCCAGACTGACGGTGGTCTTTCCACCCTGGTCTCAAGGCTGACAGTGGTCTTTCCACCCTGGTCTCAAGGCTGACGGTGGTCTTTCCACCCTGGTCTCAAGGCTGACGGCGGTCTCCTACACTGGTCTCCAGGTTGACGGTGGTCTTTCTACCCTGGTCTTAAGGCTGACGGCGGTCTCTTACACTGGTCTTCAGGCGGACGGTGGTCTTTCCACCCTGGTCTTAAGGCTGAAGGCAGTCTCCTACACTGGTCTCCAGGCAGACGGTGGTCTTTCCACCCTGGTCTCAAGGCTGACGGCGGTCTCCTACACTGGTCTCCAGGCCGACTATGGTCTTTCTACCCTGATGGTGGTCTTTCTACCCTGGTCTTCAGGTTGACGGTGGTCTTTCTAACCTGGTCTCCAGGCTGATGGTGGTCTTTCTACCCTGATGGTGGTCTTTCTACCCTGGTCTTCAGGTCGACGGTGGTCTTTCTACCCTGGTCTCCAGGCTGATGGTGGTCTTTCTAGCCTGATGATGGTCTTTCTACCCTGGTCTTCAGGTTGACGGTGGTCTTTCTACCCTGGCTTCCAGACTGACGGTGGTCTTTCTACCCTGATGGTGGTCTTTCTACCCTGGTCTTCAGGTTGACGGTGGTCTTTCTACCCTGGTCTCCAGACTGACGGTGGTCTTTCCACCCTGGTCTCAAGGCTGACGGTTGATAAGCCAATATAATAGTAGCTATACAGAAACAATGAACCATTGATGTTCACATTGATGTTCACATTGATGCTCACATAAATAATGACAGATTTTGGTTTTCACCAATACTTTAGTGCAGTGTAGCCATGATACCAAATCTCTGGGGTCCAGACAGGCACTTATTCTGATGAAGGCTGGCAAATCCAAAATGTCATTGAGTTTCTGTGGCGGTATTCGTAAGTAAGATGATCGTTGGGAAAAAAAAAATACAGGCTGATCTGTGATCTCTAAGCTCAAAGAGCCGATACAGGCCCATTGACAGAGGACAAAGTTACAGTTGGGAAAAGAAGATCAAAAAGTGCTCCCTTCACATCACTCCAGAAGAATCCCAGGGCCTTTGGCTTAAGAGTAGACTTCTCAGCCATCTATCTGTCAATGACACCATGCATTATTAAAGCTGTTATTGAAATGGCCCAGTGTTGAGCTTACCAACGCAAAGGCATTAGAAGCCTTCTGCTCTCAGACAAGCACAAGCGCCCTCTTTAGTGGAACAGAGGCAGGGTGAGTGACACTCCTTAGGCAGATTTTCCGCTTTAAGAAGCGAATCCCTCTTTCGGTCCAATCAGTAGGATTTAAATTGTGACAGGCGTTCTCTCGGATGATTATCGTCCACAGTTGTGTGGAGCTGCCATGATTGTTTGACAGAGACCTGTCAGAAGCTCTAGATTAGAGACTTTGACATGTGAAATGGATCCATCTCTCGATTTTTTTGTAAAAAACGTGATTGGTTATATAGGACTTCCTGGTTTCATGGCATCTATTCAACAGAACAGCGCAGCTATCTTTAGACATCCAATCAGCGCTGGCTGGTGAGCTGGTGAACTGTGATTGAGGATCAAGGGGCTGCTTAATGGCAGCCATGAATCCAGGTGCAATGAGGGGTAACCCTGTTATAAACAAGGCTCGCTCCTGTTCTCGGGCTAATGTTGCATCTGACACTTAAGGGCTGATCCCAAACCAGCTTTAGGAGAGGGCTAATCTGGGCCAGAAGCCAGGGTTGGTGAGCATTCATGTGCAGTGTGCATATAGACTTGACAGTCCCAGAATGCCTCTGATTGACCACTGTGGCTGTATGCTTTTAAACACAGCGGGGAGGAGCTAGGGGTATTCAAATCTGATCCTGGACGTCTGGGGTACTGATGATGCTTTTCTGTTCTATCTGATCATTACCTGATCATCACCCACCTGTTGACCTAGGTCTAAATCAGTCCTTTTTTAGATGGGGGAAGAATGAAAATCAGCAGTTGAACTGGCTGTAAGTTTAAGATTTGAATTTGCCTGAACTGAAGCGTCTCCTCTGTCCAAAGTGCAATTGTGTCCAAAATCATAAAATTGTGTTGCAAAAATATTTGATTGGTTTGATTGATGGTAGATTGTGAGTTCACCAAAGGGTTGCACTTTTTAATTAGGATTTCATTACTACAAGTGCTATTAAGAATTAACAAGCTGGAGGAGGATCTAAGAATGATGACATTTCATGATTTAGTTTGAGGACAAACAATTATAAAATCACTTCAAAGGCTAATATAAAAATGTCTTAGTTCTTCTCTTATTGTACACGATATTACCACTAACGGTCTGCTTTAATTTTCACTTCATCATTCAATAAACCGCTGCACAGATACTCTAAATCCGGTACGTAACGGCACTGATAAGTCTAATATTCACACACAGCTATTCCTCCAGATTCATCCTTCAGTTCAAACTACTATTGATTTTAAATCACCATAGTAAACAGTAGATACTGCATTGGGCCATAGACCATGATTTTGTTTTGTTTTATTCTGACAGATTGTATTTCCTATTTTCCCTCGTTGGAGAAAATGCACACAAGCTTTAGCCGGTTTGGTTCTCTCCTTGCAGGGGGGATATTTATAATCACAAACATTCATAATGAAATCAAATGGACACATAAACTACATTAAAATCTGTGGCGCAGGAGCGTATTTTCTCCCAGGATGCGTCTACCTACATAACTGATTGGTTTAGCTTCCTGAGATGTCATCTACCTGGACGTCAAATGGTGAAAAGAGAAATCTCCCACTACTCTCCCTCCCTCCCTCCTGCTGGCTCGTAGCTCTCTGGCCAAGGATAGTTATGTTTCTGGGCACTCTGGATCCTCTCTTTCAGAAAAGCCAAATTCATCTCTGTTTTCATTAAGAAGCTTTGAGGTTATTCATTTATGTGCTTAAAAGAGGTATTGATTCAGGGCAGAATATGACACTACCGTTTGGCATACGATCCCCGCTAAAGTTGGATGTAAGGCTGAATATTTTCCCGGTATTTTACAAATATTCAACGCCGAGAATAAATCCCTTTTCTCCTGGGTAACCCTGTATTTCCCACCAAAACCAGAAGTGTCATTCAAAAGCATATAAATAGGCCTATGTTTGGATTCGACTATAGCTTTCGAACCTGACGCTACCTGGGCCTGATGAGCCAAACATTAAGTAAATGTTATAAGACCTACATTAAAATACTTTTTATGAGCCCAAGCCCAAAAAAGCCCAAATGATTGTGCTATTTTCCAATACACACATAATATTTAGGCTACTGCACATTACGCATGACTGAAACACATAAAAGCCCATAGATGTAGCTAGCTAAATGCTCTCTTGGGTAAAATAAATGAAACTAGCTCCAGTAGGCTAATCATTTGAGTGTGGACTGTATTACTGTACTGTATTGTATTATACCCTATTATATTGACTGGAATTGTATTATATTGACTGGAATTACGCAAATATATATATACACAACATGGCCATAAGGGTAGTGGCAGGGTAGGACTAGTAACTGAAAGGTTGCAAGTTCATATCCCCGAGCTGACAAGGTAAAAATCTGTTGTTCTGCCCCTGAACAGGCAGGGGCAGAACAACATTGAAAATAAGAATATGTTCTTAACTGACTTGCCTAGTTAAATAAAGGTAAAATAAAAAAAGAATGTGGACACCCCTTTAAATGAGTGGATTCTGCTATTTCAGCCACACCCATTGCTGACAGGTGTATAAAATCAAGCAAACAGCGATGCAATCTCCATAGACAAACATTGGCAGTAGAATAGCCCGTACTGAAGAGCTCAGTGACTTTCAACGTGGGTGCCACCTTTCAAACAAGTCAGTTTGTCAAATTTCGGCCCTGATAGAGCTGCTCCGGTTAAGTGTAAATCAAATCAAATTGTATTTGTCACATGCCACATGCCACGAATACAACACCTTGTAGTGAAATGCTTGCTTACAAGCCCTTAACCAACAATGCAGTTCAAGAAAGAGAGTTAAGAAAATATTTACTAACTAAAGTAAAAAAATCAATACAAAGTAACTGCCCTAGGTTGCAACACTCACTACCGAGTTCCAAACTACCTCTGAAAGTAACGTCAGTACAATAACTGTTTGTCGGGAGCTTCATGAAATGGGTTTCCATGGCCAAGCAGCCACACACAAGCCTAAGAACACCATGTGCAATGCCAAGCGTCTGGCCACACACAAGCCTAAGAACACCATGTGCAATGCCAAGCGTCTGCCGGAGTGGTGTAAAGCTCGCCACCATTACATTTTGGAGCAGTGGGAACACATTCTCTGGAGTGATGAATCACACTTCACTATCTGGCAATCCGCCGGCGGAATCTGGGTTTGGTGGATGTCAGGAGAATGCTACCTGCTCGAATGCATAGTGCCAACTGTAAAGTTTGGTGGAGGAGTAATAATGGTCTGGGGCAGTTTTTCATGGTTCAGGCTAGGCCCCTTAGTTCCAGTGAAGAAAAATCTCAACGCTACAATATACAATGACATTCTAGACGATTTTGTGCTTACAACTTTGTGGCAACAGTTTAGGGAAGGACCTTTCTTGTTTCATCATGACAATGCCCTTGTGCACAAAACGAGGTCCATAAAGAAATGGTTTGTTGAGATCGGCGTGGAAGAACTTGGCTGGCCTGCACAGAGCCCTGACCTCAACCCCATCGAACACCTTTGGGATGAATTGGAACTCCGACTGCGAGCCAGGCCTAATCGCCCAAGCTCACTAATGCTCTTGTGGCTGAATGGAAGCAGGTCCCTGCAGCAACGTTATAACATATTGTGGAATGCCTTCCAAGAACAGTGGAGGCAGTTCTAGCAGCAAAGAGGGGACCAACTCCATATTAGACGACCGTGATATCGGAATGAGATGTTCGACGTGCAGTGTCCAAACACTTTTGTATGTAGTGTAATAGGGCCTATTTATATAATTAGTAGGCTGACTCATACATACAGTGCATTCGGAAAGTATTCAGACCCCTTCACTTTTTACACATTTTGTTATGTTACAACCTTACTCTAAAATGGATTGAATGAATTGGTATACTCATCAATTTACACACACTACCCCATAATGACAAAGCGAAAAAAGGGTTTAATAATTTAGAAAAAAACAGAAATACCTTATTTACATAAATATTCAGAAGGGGGAGACTCAACATTGAGCTCAGGTGCATCCTGTTTCCATTGATCATCCTTAAGATGTTTCTACAACTTGATTGGAGTCTACCTGTGGTAAATTCAATTGATTGGACATGATTTGGAAAGGCACACACCTGTCTAGAAAAGGTCCGACAGTTGACAGTGCATGTCAGAGCAAAAACCAAGCCATGAGGTCGAAATAATTGTCCATAGAGCTCCGAGACAGGACTGTGTCTAGTCATAGATGGTGGGAAGGGTACCAAAATATTTCTGCAGCATTGAAGGTCCCAAGAACACAGTGGCCTCCATCATTCTTAAATGGAATAATTTTCGAACTACCAAGACTATTACTAGAGCTGGCCGCCCGGCCAAACTGAGCAATTGGGGGAGAAGGGCCTTGGTCAGGGAGGTGACCAATAATCTAATGGTCACTCTGACAGAGCTCCAGAGCTCCTCTGTGGAAATGGGAGAACCTTCCAGAAGGACAACCATCTCTGTAGCACTCCAACCAATCAGGCCTTTATGGTAGATTGGCTAGACGGAAGCCACCACTCAGTAAAAGGCACATGACAGCCCGTTTGGAGTTAGCCAAAAGGCACCTAAAGAACTCTCAGACCATGAGAAACAAGATTCTCTGGTCTGATGAAACCAATACTGAACTCTTTCGCCTGAATGCCAAGCGTCACATCTGGAGGAAACCTGGCACCATCATTACGGTGACGCATGGTGGTGGCAGCGTCATGCTGTGGGGATGTTTTTCAGCGGCAGGGACTTGGAGACAAGTCAGGATCAAGGGAAAGATGATCGGAGCAAAGTACAGAGAGATCCTTGATGAAAACCTGTATGAGAGCGCTCAGGACCTCAAACTGGGGCGAAGGTTCAATTTCCAACAGTACAACGAACCTATGCACACTGCCAAGGCTTGAGAGGATTTGCAGAGAATAATGGGAAAAACTCCCAAACAAATGCAGATGTGCCAAGCTTGTTGCGTCATACCCAAGAAGACGTGAGGCTGCAATCGCTACAAAGGTGCTTCAACAAAGTACTGAGTAAAGGGTTTGAATACTTATGTAAATGTAATATTTCAGTTCTTTATTTTTTACAAATTAGCAAAAAAAACATGTAAATACGTTTTTGCTTTGTCATTATGTAGATTGATGTGATTAAAAACAATTCAATCCATTTTAGAATAAGGCTGTAACGTAACTGTCGGTCCCCACCCTGAGATGGGCTGTCTGTCCCCACCCTGAGATGGGCTGTCGGCCCCCACCCTGAGATGGGCTGTCTGTCCCCACCCTGAGATGGGCTGCCTGTCCCCACCCTGAGATGGGCTGTCTGTCCCCACCCTGAGATGGTCTGTCTGTCCCCACCCTGAGATGGGCTGTCGGCCCCCACCCTGAGATGGGCTGTCGGTCCCCACCCTGAGATGGGCTGTCTGTCCCCACCCTGAGATGGGCTGTCTGTCCCCACCCTGAGATGGTCTGTCTGTCCCCACCCTGAGATGGGCTGTCGGCCCCCACCCTGAGATGGGCTGTCTGTCCCCACCCTGAGATGGTCTGTCTGTCCCCACCCTGAGATGGGCTGTCGGCCCCCACCCTGAGATGGGCTGTCGGCCCCCACCCTGAGATGGTCTGTCTGTCCCCACCCTGAGATGGTCTGTCTGTCCCCACCCTGAGATGGTCTGTCTGTCCCCACCCTGAGATGGTCTGTCTGTCCCCACCCTGAGATGGGCTGCCTGTCCCCACCCTGAGATGGGCTGTCTGTCCCCACCCTGAGATGGTCTGTCTGTCCCCACCCTGAGATGGGCTGTCGGCCCCCACCCTGAGATGGGCTGTCGGTCCCCACCCTGAGATGGGCTGTCGGCCCCCACCCTGAGATGGGCTGTCTGTCCCCACCCTGAGATGGGCTGCCTGTCCCCACCCTGAGATGGGCTGTCTGTCCCCTCCCTGAGATGGGCTGTCTGTCCCCACCCTGAGATGGGCTGTCTGTCCCCTCCCTGAGATGGGCTGTCGGTCCCCACCCTGAGATGGGCTGTCGGTCCCCACCCTGAGATGGGCTGTCGGCCCCCACCCTGAGATGGGCTGTCGGTCCCCACCCTGAGCGTTGATGATTGATCATGCAGAGAGCAGAGAGGCTGTAGAGAAGCCAGATTTAGACATCTCATATAATTGAACAGTTCCATTTCACGTCATGCTGTTCATATAAATACTTTATTATAATTTACTTTTTTTGTAAATTTGTTTCTCACAGTTATTTATGTCGGGAAAAGGGAGTATTTTTGGGCGGTAAATCTCGGTAACCATGTTCCCGCCATTTCACCCTAGTTGGATAGCGTTGACCAGTGTACAGTGACTGATGCAATTTAGGTCTCTCGCTCAAGGGTACAGAAGCAATAGCTAAACTAAAAAGAACTTGACTGTAAGCAATTACTCTGCAGTTCATCAAAGCCACACTTCATTCCATCAGAAGAATTACCTCATTCTGAACATAGACAAAACCAATTGGAATTCTCTTGGCCTTATATGATCTTGGGGGGACTGGGGGAATTAAATATTCAAATATATTTCCTTTAAAAAGTCTAAGCTGGCCTAAAATGTAAAACATCTATGGGTTGTAATGTGTCTTCAGATTTCCCCAAGAGGGTTATTAAAAAAAGCTGTAGGGCATTTTGTAAAAGTAAGAAAGTGTAAATTGTTGCTATGAGCATGCTATTACATCAAAGCAGCCTTGTCCCACTGTACCAATGGAACATAACCGTGTTCCATGTGTTACCTCAGCAGCTCTAACCGTCCTGACACCAGACACATTTGGCATGTTTTCATTTTCTTCAAAGAACTTTGAAGACGGGAAGCCTTGGGGCTATTTAAACAGAGAAACTGCCTGAGGTGGTGAGGTGGGGTCTGTCTTAACCTGAGGAACCCCCCCCCCCCCCCCCCCCCCAGGTGGAGGAGAAGGCTCGGATTCACTTCACCTCCACACCAAATATCCTGACCTACAGCTGGCCCAACACCTCTCAATATCCCTCTTTAGTACATGACAGTGGAGCCGGGCTTTCTGTCTGTGCCCTGTAAACTCCTAGAACTCAACCTATAACACCACAGCTCAACAATATAGCACACGCATGACTGGCATTAACCATGGATGAGCTGCTTCAATTAACAGCAGTGCTGAGAGAGAAGGGGAAGAGGGCGAGAGAGAAGGGGGATAGAGATAGACAGAGGCACAACCCAGCACCGCTACACTACAATAACTATACAGTGTGTGCCCTGCCAATCGACTCAGTCCCTCAGCATCATGTCTATAGTGAAACATGAGTGATAGCAGGCCCTGTGTTTACACTATCACCATGAGTTACAGCAGGCCGTGTGTTTACACCACCACCATGAGTTACAGCAGGCCCTGTGTTTACACCACCACCATGAGTGACAGCAGGCCCTGTGCTTACACCACCACCATGATTTACAGCAGGCCCTGTGTTTACACTGTCACCATGAGTTACAGCAGGCCCTGTGTTTACACCACCACCATGAGTTACAGCAGGCCCTGTGTTTACACCACCACCATGAGTTACAGCAGGCCCTGTGTTTACACTGTCACCATGAGTTACAGCAGGCCCTGTGTTTACACTGTCACCATGAGTTACAGCAGGCACTGTGTTTACACTGTCACCATGAGTTACAGCAGGCCCTGTGTTTACACTGTCACCATGAGTTACAGCAGGCCCTGTGTTTACACCACCACCATGAGTTACAGAAGGTCCTGTGTTTACACTGTCACCATGAGTTACAGCAGGCCCTGTGTTTACACTGTCACCATGAGTTACAGCAGGCCCTGTGTTTACACTGTCACCATGAGTTACAGCAGGCCCTGTGTTTACACCACCACCATGAGTTACAGCAGGCCCTGTGTTTACACTGTCACCATGAGTTACAGCAGGCCCTGTGTTTACACTGTCACCATGAGTTACAGCAGGCCCTGTGTTTACATTGTCACCATGAGTTACAGCAGGCCCTGTGTTCACACTGTCACCATGAGTTAAAGCAGGCCCTGTGTTTACACTGTCACCATGAGTTAAAACAGGCCCTGTGTTTACACTGTCAACCTTGAGTTACAGCAGGCCCTGTGTTTACACCACCACCATGAGTGACA